>NW_003302626.1:0-3247 GCF_000142945.1 Phytophthora infestans T30-4 | reverse complement strand
TGACCACTTTGTTGGTAAGTTAGCGCTCAATTGCTATCTAAAGTCCTTCATAAACTAAATAACTTGATTTGGCGTAGGAGAAAACGAGCTTATGATGTTTGCTCGGACTGAGGGAATGCTTGAGCTAAAATTACCGCTTCCCCCACCGAAAAAACTTGCTGCTGCGTCCGCTCGAGTGCTCATTGAAACCCCGACGACTCAAGCTGCTGCTGCAAGCGAAGCCCCCGCTGGAACTCTGGCAAATCAAGCCGACGCTACCCAACGAGCCTCACCTTTGACGATGGCGGCTGCAGATACTACTGAAGCGGTTTCAAGTCCAGCGGCACGTTCCCCTGATGAGGAAGCCACCCATTCATCAGGTGAAGGATCTAATCTGGAGTATGCAGAACAAGGTAGCGACAATGCGTGTATTCAGGAGGATCCAGAGCTGGACACCAGTGTCAATTCAAGCGAGAGAGGTCGTCACATTGGTGTGGATGCCTTTGACACCGAAGGTTTTATCGACGCCATGCGTACGGAGGTATTGTTCGGGTCCCTTAGCGACGGACGATATCAACGTATCTTCGGAGCCATTTCCAGACGACGGAGAAAGTGACGACGAAGATGACGCAGTTGCCCCACCATCAGCAGTTTGTGTTGAGTACGAGAGTGAAATCGAGTCGGACACCGAATTCGAAGATGAGAGCGAGCTCTTTCGACAAGATGACGATGCCATGCGCCAGCTCGGACTGTCCGGTTGGAAGTTGTATGATGAGAACCACAGCGGTAATAAATCTGTATGCTACAGAATTGTTGTATTTGAGCTAACTTATTCTGGATGGCACTGAATACAGGTGAGCTACAACTGGACAGTGCTGACGATCTCTACAATGGCACATTTGGGCCTACCAAGTCAGCTGCTGCTTTTGCTGCCTCGCCTCTTGGTATGTTTTTCTACTTCCTGCCAAAAGCTCTGTGGGTGCGCATCACCGACCAAACCAATGCGTATCGCCTGCATTGTATTCCAAGTATCGCCGAAAAAACTCGACTTCGTCAGCTTGCAGCTCACGATAAAGACCCGCAAAAACGAGTGCAGTCACTAGAAGAGATCAAGGCAAAGCTGCAGAGAGTGAAACCCGTGCAAGTTCATGAAATAATATATGTCGTTGGCCTTCTCGTGGCTAGGACACTGTGTGGACATACCGATGGCTTGAGTAAGCACTGGTCAACACGCGACGACGGTGCGGTGCCTCGTGGGACGTTTGGGCGGTACATGAAACGCGACCGCTTCAAGATGATCACTCGGTTTCTCCACTTTGCCAGCGGTACAACAGTTCCAGCGTCAGGTGATAAGGCGTGGAAAGTGCGGCCGATCTTGCAAACCATCGAGACGACGTTCCGCCGGGGATATCGGATGGGCGCTAAAGTGAGTTTCGACGAAGGCACGATCCCCAATAGAAGTCAGTTCAATCCTATCCGAGTTTACAACAAGGACAAACCGCATAAGTATGGCACGAAGTGCTATATGACGTGTTGCGCTGAAACGGGCTATTGCTCAAGGTAGAGCGGCTACTCTGTATTCATCAGAACTGATGTATGTCGTATTATACATAAGAAACTCACTTGCCAATGAGTTTGTGTATGTTATTCTGTATGCTACAGAGTTGAAGTGTACTTTGGGGCCGAGACGGACAGAAAGAAAGCAAAGGGAGTGGCGCAAAAGGCTGTCATTCGCAACATCGCTAAGGCATTGGACGGGCAGCCTGGCAAGCGACTCATTGTTACCGACAACTTCTACAGCTCGTGTGCATTGGCACTGACCCTGTTGGACAAGGGCTACTACTTTGTGGGGACACATCGCAGCGACCGCTTGGGAGCACCCAAGAATCTCCGCTTTACACAAAAGAAACGACCAGCTTGGATGGCGCGCGGAACTTACCGAATTGCTCACTCGCAGCATACATCCGCAGACTACTACACCCGTTCCTGGATGGACAGCAAGCCAGTAAACATGATTGGCCACCCGGGGTGTTCTACTACCGTGACTTAACGTAGAGGAGGAAAGAACAAGGCGCACAGGCGCGGTGACGCCAAGTAACTGTGTCCGCAGCTAGTGGTCGACTACCCACTCGGGAATGGGCGGAGTAGACTGGCATGACCAGCTACGTCTCCAGAGCTACTCCCTTCAGCAGTGTGTCGTCTTCAGAAAATACTACAAGCAGCTCTTTCTTGCCTTCGTGGACATGGCGATAGTCAATGGGTTTATAATCCACAAGTTAGTGATGGCAAAAAGAAACGAACCTGCCGTCACTCATGCTGAGTACATGCGCCGGCTTCAGATGGAGCTGCTTGGAGTCACGGCAGCCACGTTTCGAGCCAACATGAACGCCGAGGATTTAGCGACCGTCCCAATGCCTACACGCGAGCACGTGCTGGAAAACAATGAGCAACTTTACCACGGCAAGCGGCGTCAGCATCTATGCAAGGTGTGTTCAGTGCTGGCACCTTTAAAAACCAAAGGCCTGGAGACGAGTTATTTCTGCAAGGCTTGCTGTGAAGCTTTTGACGGGTACGTACCGCTCTGCAATCGTGTCCGTCGTGATGAAACCGGGAACAACCTCACGTGCAGCCAAATCTGGCACACGACGTGGGGTAACGGCACCCTCATTCCAACCCACCTAAAGAAGCGCCTACGCTTCAGGAAGCGCAAACGTGCGGATAGCTCTGGTGATGAAGACGACGTAGAGTAATAAGCATACGGAATCGAAAGCTATACATCGTGGTCCACTTACCAGTTTGACAGCACACCAACCTTTCCAGCCAGTTCCTCTCTACTTCTGTCTCTGTAGTTAGGAACTGGCTGAAAATTTGGTGGGCGTCGCGCAGTGTGCGGCACGTGGCGCAGCCATCCAAATTGGCGCTCGAAGCTTGAGCGCAAACTTGCTAGTGCCAATCAGATTCAACGGTACATCAACTTCACCAGTATAATCAATTTTATATTCATCTCTCAGCCAATAGAATCGCGTTTCAACTTCAAATTCAACACGTTTCTGTCTAACCTCGTAGTATTTTTGTGCAAATTGTCAGGGTCTATCACACACCAACTGCGAAAGGGCTAGAATGAAGAAAATGTTTTTAGTTGTCGAGGTATACTTTAATTAGTAGTATTTTTATTCTGTATGATACAGAATAAATCTTCGTCTTAGGTCGTCTGCGAGCACTTGTGCGTTTGATGGTGCGTGAAGCAGGTAGTGAGGATGCGTGGGCA
>NW_003302625.1:2034-5116 GCF_000142945.1 Phytophthora infestans T30-4 | reverse complement strand
CCCCCCCCCCTCCCTCCCCTCCCCCCTCCTCCCTCCTCCGCTCCTTGGGGTTCACGCAAGTCGCTTTGCTCCGGGCCCCTCATCTTCTAAATTCAAGGGCCCACGTGTGTGATTTTACCGGGACCATTGTTGCGCATGCTTCAGATCTTTGCTGAATCAGCCCCAGACCGATTGGGACATTTATTTGCCTCGGGTCTTGTTGGCATACCGGACTGCGTATCACGAGGGTCTAGGAGACACTCCTTTCTTCAGTTTATATGGTCGTGACCCGGTTCTACCTATCGACTTAGCCTTTCTCAACACTGGAAAAGACTGGAAAAGCAACGAGGTTGCTGCGTACAGGAGGAAGTTGTACTTGTCGTTACGTGACTCAAGGCGTCTAGTGGAACGACAGCTACTAAAGGCTCAAGATCGGCACGAGCAGCGTTTGGGTAAGCAAGTCAAGGTCACATATGAAGTGGGGGATCCCGTTTGGGTCTATCAGTATTTCAGAGCGAAAGTCGGTGAAAACAAGACGAAGAAGTTGGCGTTCTCTTGGCACGGTCCGTACCGTATTGTCGGCCAAGTCGGGGAGAACGCCTACAAGATTGCGATACCCAGACATCCTGACAAGGTTGTTACGGTGAATGTGAATCGGTTGAAGCGCTTCCGTGGTCGTTGGAGTCGACCGTTCGCTGATGATATTCCTGAAGGTTCGACCGAGAACGTGACTACCGAGAACGTGACTGATGAGAACGTGACTACCGAGAACGTGACTGATGAGAACGTGACAACAGAGAACGTGACTGGAAGCGACATGCGTACGGAACCAGGACCATTGCAGGAGGATGATCTACCTCCATCGAGTTTTGTGGAACGTTTGTCTATTGGAGGTGAAGAGACTGCTTTTGCTGGTGTCTCGTCGCCTATTGTGGATATTCTTGCGAAGAAAATGGAAAAGGGCGAGCTTCAGTACCTGGTACTGACAGCTACCTACGAGACGTTTTGGCTGTCACGAGCTGCTCTAGCTCCGGAGTTCGGAACGTTAATCACTGCCTTTGAAGATGCAGATCGTAAGAAGAGGGGTTTGCCGGAGTTACGTCGGAGCGCCAGGTTGGTCGAAGCCAACGCTGACGTGGACGACGCGGATGTGTTGTTCTAGCTGGTCACTTGACCGGTTGGAACGAGTGGAGTGTGATGACTTCACTCTAATCGGTATTTGAGAACGAGAGAATCTCAAGATACTGGGTTGTATTGCTGCATTTTACATATGAGAACGAGATGAGCATGGATACTTTGGGTTTCGATTTGGAAGAGTTGTTACGAGACGAGATTATCTGGAGCGAGACAAGGTTGGGACGAGGATGCTAACGGACAACACTGGCTGGATCTCTCAGTCTTAAGCGGCGTCATTTGAGATGGCGGAAGTGCTGGAGAAGTGGTTTCACTGGAAGGATGTGGTTGGGCGCGTCTTTTAAATTTCCCCAGAGATGGAGAATCGGGAGACGATTTTGGGGGCTGTGGTCTGTGACGAAACATTCGTGGGCCTGAGGTTGTTCAGAACTCCTTTACGGAGCGTGGGATGGGACATTGGGTGCTAGTGTGCTGGATTGCTGTATTAATATCTGTTTCCTTTGGGTACACTTGTAGTGACAGATTTGTCACTACTGTGCGAGGCGCGAACGCGAAGGCACTGCCTCCCAGGGAATACGCGTGTATTTTGGTCACGTTGTTGTTCCTCGTTCCTATGGCGGTACTCCGGAACTACGAATCTCGATTTGGAATATTTGGACGATTGTGCCTTAAGTGGTGCGAGGCGTGGCATCACTCGTTCTGCCTCTTCGTTCCTGATGTGGTGCAGCTTATCTGGACGTCTTCCTGTCGTTACTTTAGGGCTATGGCTGAAGCTGTGGTTGCCTCGATTGATCGTGTGGGCGAATATCTAACTGGTGTCTATCTCGTGATGCAACTGCTTATGTCTCTCATGTTCTACTTGCCACGCGTGCTGTATGAGGGCGTGGAGGGCGTACTATGCGGATGGATGGGCGTCGCATTTGTTTCGTTACTAGTTGACGTGGTGCTGGAGTTCTCGATCGCTTGTCTCTATTGGAACGCGTCGGTGCTGACGCTGGGTTGCTATAGTCACGCTACGAGGATTATTGGGCCTCGCAAGCAGGTGGAGTTGATCGATCTGGCATTTCAACGGCTCAACAAGGGTGGACTAAGCTCGGGAATAAGAAAGAGCGCCGGGGAGGGAGAGAGAAGGCCAGCCTCGACCTTTTGCGTGGCAGTCCGAGAAGTGGAACGTCGTCTGTGGAAAGAGATTCAAGCGGAGCTTCGATTGGAACGACACCTGTCGTTCCGGATTCGACGATCACCACTACCGTCGGACATACTGAAGGGAACGAGGCTCGGCGAGGACTCCGAGCGTCAGTCGGGGGGAATTGTCACGGTCTACGGCTGGCAGAAGGGCTGGCTATTCTGGACGAGTGTTTCCGACAGTTTAGTGCACTGCAGAAGCTTGGTGCCACGTCTGACTATCCCGACTCTACTACTCAGACGGCCTCGTTCCAAGTCTGACGTGGAACCAAGGAATCCAGACAGTGGGAGGATAGTGAAGTTGAGAGTGATGTCGGTCCGGATGGGGACTATTAGGAGATACCTTCGTAGGTAGGAGAGCAGGTAGGGAAGCTCTCAGTCGTGATTTTCCTTCTTTCAACAGAAGTGCTCAAGAAACAGAAACAAGAAACAAGTTAATACATTTGCTTTACTTTTACGTCTAGGTTCCTACGTCGCCGGCTTACATAAAATACACGACCCCGACGAGAGAAGGAGACCGCGACAACTTGAAGATCAGCTCAGGCGACTCGTTTATGAGGATCTTTGAGAATTCGACACTAGGCAACTCGACCAGAGACGTCGATGCCGCATACGCGTCGGATCTTACAGCTATGCTAGACTCGGGTTCAAGATGTGGATTTGAACTTAAGAGACTGACAGACCGCGTGATTATCAAGGTGGGAGGCATTCGGGAAGAGAACCCAGCAGCAACAAAAGAAGACATTCGCACCGAGATGAGCAAGTCGTCGATCGTACTAAATGA
>NW_003302625.1:0-1884 GCF_000142945.1 Phytophthora infestans T30-4 | reverse complement strand
ACAACACTGGCTGGATCTCTCAGTCTTAAGCGGCGTCATTTGAGAATGGCGGAAGTGCTGGAGAAGTGGTTTCACTGGAAGGATGTGGTGTGGTCGACTGTTAAGCTCCCCGAGATGGAGACTGGAGCGATGTTGGGCTGTGCTGTGGCTGGTATCGCGGTGTGGGTTGTCACGACTCCTTTACGGAACGTGGGATGGGCATTAGGTGCTAGTGCGCTGGATTGCGGTACTACTATCTGTTTCTTTTGGTACACTTGTAGTGACAGATTTGAAACTACGGTGCGTGGCGCGAACGCGAAGGCACTGCCTCCCAGGGAATACGCGGAATACTCTTTTTATTTTTATTCCGCTTGTTGTTTCTGTCTTCCTAGGAGGTTACCTGGAAATACAAACCCTTGCATATCGACATGTCATTAGTGTGGAGGGGACCCTTCGTCTCTGATGAGGTGACTTACGACTCTCTGCTTATTGAGGGTATGGTGAACTGTGGTGCCTCGATTGATCGTGTGGGCGAATATCTAGCTGGTGTCTATCTCGTGATGCAACTGCTTATGTCTCTCATGTTCTACTTGCCACGCATGCTGTATGAGGGCGTGGAGGGCGTACTATGCGGATGGATGGGCGTCGCATTTGTTTCGTTACTAGTTGACGTGGTGCTGGAACACTCGATCGCTTGTCTCTATTGGAACGCGTCGGTGCTGACGCTGGGTTGCTATAGTCACGCTACGAGGTATTATTGGGCCTCGCAAGCAGGTGGAGTCGATCGATCTGGCATTTCAACGGCTCAACAAGGGTGGACTAAGCTCGGGGATAAGAAAGAGCGCCGGGAAGGGAGAGAGAAGGCCAGCCTCGACCTTTTGCGTGGTAGTCCGAGAAGTGGAACGTCGTCGGTGGAAAGAGATTCAAGCGATGCTTCGGTTGGAACGACACCTGTCGTTCCGGATTCGACGACCACCACTGCCGTCGGACATGCTGAAGGGAACGAGGCTCGGCGAGGACTCCGAGCGTCAGTCGGGGAGAATTGTCACGGTCTACGGCTGGCAGAAGGACTGGCTATTCTGGACGAGTGTTTCCGACAGTTTAGTGCACGGCAGAAGCTTAGTGCCTCGTCTGACTATCCCGTCTCTACTACTCAGACGGCCTCGTTCCAAGTCTGACGTGGAACCAAGGAATCCAGACAGTGGGAGGGTAGTGAAGTTGAGAGTGATGTCGGTCAGGATGGGGACTATTAGGAGATACCTTCGGAGGTAGGAGAGCAGGTAGGGAAGCTCTCAGTCGTGATTTTCCTTCTTTCAACAGAAGTGCTCAAGAAACAGAAACAAGAAACAAGTTAATACATTTGCTTTACTTTTACGTATAAGTTCCTACGTCGCCGGCTTACATAAGATACACGACCCCGACGAGAGAAGGAGACCGCGACACGGGCTTGCGGGCGAAGATGACCGACCTTTCTTGGCAGGAATGTGTCGAATTACATTATCGAAAAGCCGTCGGACACCACACATCGTGAGGGTCGACTTCTGCAACGTCTTTGTTACTCCTTCAATTGAGACGTTTCGCAAATGGTTCTACCTTTATATTATCCTCACAACCCCTACAGCAGAACAATGAGACAACATTTGCTGATGCGAAGATTTTTCGCCGCAGTATTCATCGAATGTGAAGAGCAAATTCCTCATCCTTTTGTGTACGCCACACAATATAACGCAAAGTTATAGTGCGACCTTAACTGTGCGTTGGCCGACGGCAGCCTTGCCACTACATTCTAACTAGCTTGGACGACCTAGAGGCGAATATGTACCCGATAAAACTTTCTATATATAAATATGTGCGGGATAAATGCAGTCTGCAGTCTGCAAGTAGTCCACCGCTTTAGTTATATTA
>NW_003302624.1:6593-7503 GCF_000142945.1 Phytophthora infestans T30-4 | reverse complement strand
GTACTCACGCGCCATACCCTGGTAGCCCTTATCGACTAACACCGCCCATTCTTTCGGATACTTGTCTTGTAGTCTCCCTTCGTCTCGCACATTGGCATCACTAGAGTGTTTGTGAAGAGCTCGCGAATGAAATGCTGCGTTCCTGCGAAAAATCTCAGCGTCATGCGTGCTCCCACCGGTGTGCTCCGTGCAATTAATCGCGACACCGTTCGGCAGCACCGACACCTCCACTTTGTAGCCATACAAGTGGTGTTTGCCACTGTAATAGCGTAAGCTCTCGCTCATGCTACCACTGGGTTTGTTAGCATGCTGAAAGGTAACGTCCGTAGCATATCGAGCATACGGGAAGTACTTCAACCCATGCCCTGATCGTACAATCTTCCCCAGTGTCCACTGGTCATTCGCATTCTCTACGTACATTTCGTAGAGAATAGGAGACAGTATATCCATAAACTTGCGGATCATTTTCTGAAAGTGGATGGCGGGATTCTGAAAACTCGAGCAACGGTGTCCCATTTTCCAAGATGTTTGAGCGAACTCAGCGTCATAAAGAAAACGTCGCGCGCAGCGTAGCGGCATTTTTACCGCGGCCCACGTTCCATTTCCCCTGCAAATGAGGGTACACAGCTGCCCAAACATGGTCGAACTCCTCTGGCGCAAAGTTGGTGAGCTTGAGCACCCCATCGGGCCCTTCAGCTTGTAAGCAGAAGTCAAAGACGGACGGCAAAGTTCCCACGCCGGAGTTGTCCTCTTCGTCATTGTCGTCTCTGCGGCTGTGTACGACGATTTGAGCGACCTTTTGCCTTGCGACGTTCCTCCCGCTCAAATAACTCGGCAGTGGAGGCACGAAAGTCGGCCTCGTTGAGCGTCTCAGCGCGCGTCTTAGCGATCTTGGGAGCGTACCATAGTG
>NW_003302624.1:0-4049 GCF_000142945.1 Phytophthora infestans T30-4 | reverse complement strand
GTGTGTGTACCGGTTGACCCAGTACCGGTGTTGCCGCCGGAGTACATCGGAGCTGGAGTAGACGGCTTGTCGGCAGCTTCTTCCCCACCCAGAGTGGAGACACACGGCGCTGTGGGATGGCCCACGGCGAGAAGAGCAGGGACACGCGGGTGTCGCGCGTTGTTAATGAAGAAGGGCGTCAGCCCAGTCGACGCGTGGACCGCGTTGTTCAGCGCGAACTCGGCCAAAGGCAGAAACGAGCTCCAGCTGGAGAGCGACGTCGCGTAGCTTCGAAGGACGTCTTCGAGGACGCGATTTACGCGCTCCGTCTGGCCGTCCGTTTCCGGATGGGCTGCTGTGGACATCAACAGCTTCGAGCCCAGTAGCTCGAAGATCTTCGACCAGAAGGCCGACGTGAAGCGCGGGTCGCGGTCGGAGACGATGGATTCAGGAAGACCATGATGGCGGAACACCGCATCGATGAAGTGCACCGCGGTATCTGCCGCGGTGATCGAATCCGACACCGGAATCAGGTGGACCATCTTGCTGAAGCGGACTACGAACACCAAGACACCTGAGCGTCCTTTAGCATCGGGTGGGGGCCCGAAGATGAAGTCCATCGACACCGAGCGCCAGGCCTCGGTGGCCACCGGTAGAGGACGCAGGGGAGCTAGCGAAGACGAGGCAGGTTTCACGCGCTGACAGATCTCGCAGGTGCGCACCCACTTACGTACCCATTTGTACAGGTGGGGCCAATAAAAGTCGCGTGACACAGCGGCAAATGTCTTCTCGCGACCGAGATAAGCACCCAGCGGGGCATCATGAAACTCATGGATAATCCGTGAGCGCAGATCGGGGTCGTTAGGAACAACGATACGTGGGGAATCGAAGTTGTCGATGATGTACGTCCGCAGCTCGTCCTCGAGACGATTTCGGTGGATTTTGTTTCGTACAGAGCGGGAAAGGGCTCCCAGTGTATCGGCGCTGGGAGAGCGGAGATGCTCCAGGATACTAAAGCACATCGAGTCATGGTCGTAAGCAGCTCGGATCTCGTCGCGAAGTGGCATTACCGGGGAGACGCTCGTCAGGTTGACGCCTGACGCCTCGCACGTGGCACACTCATCTACATCGTCTTCATACCAGCAAGGCTTGTCGACCCAATGCACTGCGTGGGTCGTAGTCGGGACGCCGAGACAAAGCGTCGGCGAGAATGTTATTCTTGCCGGGTTTGTAATGGACAACGAAGCTGTACTCAGAGAAGAACGAAAGCCAGCGGGCCATCCGCTGGGAGAGATGAGGACACTTCATCGCTGTCCTCAGCGATGCATGGTCGGTGTACACCGCGAAGGTATCCTCACCCAACAAGTACACTCTGAACTTGATCAGAGCGAAGCGCATCGCAAGGAGCTCCTTGTCGTTAACAGGGTAGTTGCGCTTCACCGGCTTCATCTGCCTGGACTGGTAGCTTACGACACGCTCTCGACCTTCTTCATCGAATTGCATCAGCGCACCGCCGATGGCAAAATCGCTCGCGTCGCAGACGACGTGAAAAGGCTTCGAGTCATCCGGGAGCGCGAGGATGGGGGCCTCGGCGAGACTCTTCTTCACCGAGTCGAAGGCGGCTTGATGTGCGGAAGTCCACGACCACGACACAGCTTTCTTCAACAACGAAGAGAGCGGCTGGATCAATCCGGCGTAATTCTTCGTGTACTTGTGGAGATAATTTGCGAGACCCAGCCACTGACGCAGTTCAGTGGGATTCTGTGGCGTAGGCCACGCACATATCGACGACACTTTCTTGGGGTCGGCGCGGACGCCGTTCTTGCTCACAAAGCAGCCAAGCACCGGAATCTCCGGCGCGCAGAATATACACTTCTTCAAGTTGACATACAGCTTGTTTTCGCGCATCACTTGGAAGACTTGCCTCAGATGCTTCAAGTGGACTTCAAGCGCGCTGAGGCCTCCCTCAGCGCGACTGTGTACGAAGATGTCATCGAAATAACTCGGTGCGAAGTCGCGGAGCGGGCGCGGCACATGGGATACCATGCGATTGAACGTGGCGGGAGCATTCTTCAACCCTTGCGGCATAACAAGCCACTCCCAGAGTATACCACTGGGAGTGCTTACCGCTGTGAGCGGTATATCGCTCAGCTTCATGAGGATTTGGTAGAACCCATCGGTCAAGTCGATGGCGCTGAAGACCTCACTACCCGACATTGCGTCGAGCACCATGTCCTTCCGAGGAATCGGCGTCTGGGCAGGGATGGTAGCGTCGTTTAGCTTGTTGGAGGCATGGACGATGCGCCATCCGCCCGTGGATTTCTTCACACAGAATGTCGGACTGGAGTGCGGCGATGTGCTCTCACGCACATGACCCGCCTTGCGGCGGCTCTCGAAGAAGTCATCGATAGCTTGGACCTGATCTCGCGGGAGCGGCCACTGCCGCGTCACACAATACTTCGAGCCGGGCACGAGATCAATCTCGTGGCGAATTCCTCGGTCAGCTGGCAACTCAGCTGGGATCTTATCCGGAAATACATCTTCATATTCGCGGGCGGTCTTGTAGACTGGATTGCCGGATTCGCGTAGCGCGTCCCAAGACTGCGCTGCGAAGCGCTCCTCGCGGGCCGACTTCGGCTCAGCGCTCTTTGGGCGCGAGGGAGCGTCGCCGTCGCTGACTGAATTCACTTCGAGCGACGCCGAATCGGCGTCGGTGATCAGGCAAACCTGTTCGATTTCATCGTCCTTGAGGCCGCGAAGGAAGTTCTTCCAGGAGAGACCTGGAAGTCGAGTGATCGACCCTGCCTCGCCAGGCGGGTTTGCAAGCTCGAGTGCTCGTCGGCGGCCAGAGGTACCTTCCACATACTCAAGCACGCAGACCGACTCCGTCGGTGAGCTGTCACTTGGTACGGGCTCTCGGCGAGGTTTCAGCCGACGCCGCTTCGACTTCCTCTTTCGCCGCCTCGAGTGCGAACTCGAGGATGATGAGTCGCTCTCGCTGGACGAGATGTCACCCCCCTCTAGCGGGAGCCCCTGCTCGACCGCGGTAGTGTTCAGCGGGAGCGCCAACTGCTCGACCACCGGCTCAATTGACGGGAGCCCCTGCTCGACCGCCATCTCGTTCGTCTGCGGGAGCCCCTGCTCGACCGCCATCTCGTTCGTCTGCGGGAGCCCCTGCTCGACCGCCATCTCATTCGTCTGCGGGAGCCCCTGCTCGACCGCCGTCTCGTACATCTGCGGGAGCCCCTGCTCGACCGCCAGTTGGTCTTCATCCCCGCGGCGCCGCGGGGACTCGTCAGTTAACAGCACTGCGCAAGCCGTGCAGAGAGGGCCATCGCTCACTCTGTGCACAACGTGCGTCGTGGATGACCGGTCCACGACGGTGACGTGAGGCCAATCCTTCTGGGCGACCAGGAGGTGCGTGAACACCTCGCTCACATCATAATCACTGCGGCGCTTGACCGACCGGGCCAACCAGTCAATCTCTGGTTGATAGCGCGTCAGCCACGGCATACCCAGGATGCAGTCAAGGGCGTAACTCATCTCAATGACGAGGAAGTCGTCGTTGCTTCGGAAACCGTCGAACGTGTACGGAAGGGTAATCTCGCGCCGCGCTACGCGGCGTGATTTCTCATCGGCCAACTTGACAGCGACCTCCCCTCTACCTTTGCGGACAGTGATGTCCGACGGGAGTACCGACAAGCACGACGCGCGGAAGAAGTTGTTGGTCGCTCCTGAATCAAGGAGCGCTCGCAGTGGTCGCCGGGCACCGGCGACATGAAGACTGACAATGATCAATCTTGAATCGCTCGGCGTGGTGGTGGCACGAAAGTGTGCATGCAGCACAGGAGGGCTAGGAGGTTGGGTTGCCACCGAGGGACCCGGACCTCCATTCCAGCCAGTAGGGCGCCCCGCACCTACTGACCCTGACCGTTTTTTGGCTGGTCAGAACTCACGGGCTCGGCATCGACATGCGCAAGCACTGGAGCTGGCGCGCGGCACTCCGCCGCGCGATGACCGACCTTCCGACAGCGAGAAGCAGGTGAGAGAACGATTGTTCCGAGCACCAC
>NW_003302623.1:3491-6202 GCF_000142945.1 Phytophthora infestans T30-4 | reverse complement strand
TTTAATATTTTACTTGTGAGCTTTGAAGCTCGAATTCCAGTGAATGCCATTCTCTTTTAGTCACTTACGACTTTGGATGCTTTGTGACATCATGACGCCTTTTGTACGATCATTGTTCTTGTCACTAAATACCAGTCCAATGAATGTTTTGTAGTAGTCGTCATTTACGATTTTAAATGCTATGTGAGTTCATTACACCTTTATTGCTCTTGTCATTTGAGTGATTGCTTCCGTACCCGACAGTAACCCCTCTAAGACAGTCTTCTGACAGGAACTTATATATTCCATTATTATTTTACGGATATTGAAACACCAGGTTTTAAACCAAAACTCAATACCAATTAACCCCTTGAACGCGAAGGTTTTCCAGTGCACCCATTTACCGAAACCCTTTCGACGTTAACGTGTATGTCGGGGAAGGGTTTTAATAGTTAGACTGGTATAAAATTAATCCTGTAGGATGGTTAAACGCATTGAACCCCAACACCTAGGATGGTGAAAATTTGATATCGTGTATCCTACAAGAATATTTGACTTTGAAATACACTATACCAAGATATCGTGTCCAGGAACGAAAAAAAACTGCTCACAGCCCAGCGCACTTTTCTCCTAAATATAGACTTCAAGTTCAGGTAAAAAGGGAGATACAGATTTCATACTTTTATCAAGACATTTAAGATCGCAAAATCATCTGCTTAAGGTGTCGCGGCGTCGTTGTGACGTCTCTTTGACGGCCTACTGGTGTCATCATCCCCGCTGTCACCACTCGCAGACTTTGCTTCTTCGACACTACCGGCGGCTGGCCTGCGCGCGCGGATCTTTCGCTTTCTCTGTGACGGCGGCAACAGGCTGCCGTTACGCCAATGCTTGTGCCAAATCTCGAAGCACGAAACGAACTCACCGTTGTTTACATGCTTGACCTTGTTGCACAGGTACACACGCGACGCCAGTGGCTGCTTTGAGCTTGTGTGTAGCTTGCAGGTGCTACAGTAGAATGTAGTCTCGCCCCCTCGCGACTCGTCGGAGCCCTTAAGCACCGAGCATACTGTGCATGCTCGTTGACGTCGCTTTCGACCTTTCCCGTTGTTTCCATCCCTCCACTCATCCACCTGCACCGGTACGTGGGTTCGCTGCATTGGCGGAGCGCGTGACTTCTTCGGGGTACGCTCCACCGCGCGGAGAGCATCCCAATCCGTCTCCTGCAACTGCGTCAGCTCCAAATGTCGTTGCTTCAGGAACTTGACATGGCTGAGCTTGGGTTTTCCATCAATAGCACGCCGTCGATAGTACACAATAAAAGCATTGACTGTTGCCAGGTCGATGAAGCCCAGAAAAAGCGACTTGTAGTATTTCTTATACTTTAGAGCCAATTGAAGAGAGTACCTGATACAACATGAATTCTACAGGGTTAGCATCAACACTATCTTGTACATACAACAGAAATGTACTCACCTTTGGAGGCGAAGTTGATCGAGTACATCAACTCCGCCCATGAAAGTTTGGTAATGTTTCAGCACTCTTGGACATGCCACCTCGACTTGCTTGCCAGACTTCGCTCGTCGAACTACGCGATCTTGCTCAGTACTTCCACCCGCACACAGCAAATGCACAGGACGGTTGTCCAACCAACACACTGCTTTCATACTCGGCACTAATGTTGACTCGGCAACAGCGTAGGTACCGCGGTGTACATCAGCAGGCCGCTTCTTCTTCTTCACGATAATCTCTTTGCAAAACCCACGCCGGTTGGTCATCACTGTGCCTATACTGTAGAACCCCATTGCTAGGAGCTGCATGGAGAGTGTCGGTGACGCGTAAAATCGGTCAGTGACCACTAGACGTTTTTCGATGGTTCCCCTTGCTCCAAAAACTTTTCCTCAGGTTGCGAATAACGGCAGCTGGTCCACAGTTTGGTGTCCTTCGAAGAAGATGACCTGTCCGTTTGTCGCTTTACCACACTAGAACTCTCCAAACCCGTAATCATACACATTGCATTGTTACATACTCGTTATCCTCACAGCCTAGAGAAACTTACAACCACAAAAAAAGGGAGCGTGCCGTGAGGCACGCTCTCAACTCACCTGAGACAGTATGCTGACGTAGAGCAGCACAACATGAAGAGCTTGGTCCCCCATTTATGGAGCTTGTCCTTCATGTAGACTGTCATCCGGTTGAACGTTGATCTTAAAGGCAACATTGCCTCATCAAATGCCATCACTGGAGGCCGTATGTAACCCGCTTTGAACTGTTGTTGGAGCGCGTCGATCACAGGACGCAGCTTCCAGGCACGATCTGTTGCGGCGCGGGGGTCGTTGTTGCTGCTGAAGTGGAGATTTCGAGAGATGTGCATGAAGCGATCCCGCGACATGCAAATCCCGAAGCGTCCACGAGGAATTCCTCCTTCGTCTGTCGTCTTCCAGTGATTCTCCTTTTTTTACTTGTTGAGAGCAACTGCTCGAGCAAATAGAAGCACAACGAATACGCACAGCTCTCGAGCAGTGATAGGTGGCGTAGAGAGTAATGCAGCCTTGATCGCATCGCGCGTGCTCTTCTTGAATCTAGAAATCTTCTTCTCTCTTGGTCCTGCTTCGTATACTGT
This sequence comes from Phytophthora infestans T30-4, assembly GCF_000142945.1. Taxonomy (NCBI): domain Eukaryota; phylum Oomycota; class Peronosporomycetes; order Peronosporales; family Peronosporaceae; genus Phytophthora; species Phytophthora infestans. The sequence continues at coordinate 3,603 of NW_003302623.1, read as the reverse complement.
CCTTCAACCCGTTCGTCGATCGTTTCATCAAAGTATTCGTTCTCTGCCTCCGCGATGTCTTCCCACAAGCGAGGCTGCATGAAGTAAAATAGCAGCGCCAGAAACCGTCGTG
>NW_003302623.1:0-2246 GCF_000142945.1 Phytophthora infestans T30-4 | reverse complement strand
GCTGGTGGTTGTAGCGTCACAATGACAGCCAGACATTTGAGTTCTCGAGGGCGGAAGTGGGAGTGGCAGTGAAATCTATCTTTAGTGGGTTGTCATTCGCTCGAGGGGAAACCCCCTGCTTCAGTGCCTCTCGCTCAAAATGGCGGGTAAAATTCTGCTCTCCCCCTGAATTTCACAATCATGTTAAAAATGCTGTTACCGAGAGATAATGCGATTCTCAGCTATTTGTGTTCGATGCCGAGATTTTGCTCTGGAATCGTATTATCACCTCAAAATGACATTATCGCAGCATGTCGAACACGGCCTAAACCATTAGAGACAATATCGCTCTATTCGAGAGCGAGCTGATGGGTATGAACGCTCGCTGGTACGGCATCACCGAAGCCAAGAAGGGCACAGCACTTACCGCCAGACACAAGACAAAAACTATAGCGATTAAAGTTTTTGCATTGCGCGATTCCTTTGCAGCGAGTTTAGTTAAATCTTCTCGTGAGGCGGAAAGAGAAACACAGCCAATAAATTTTTGAAATCCATTTTCCATCAAAGGAGCGGGCTATTAACGCCAAGAAGAACTTTCCTAACTTCAAATCGAGCCATATTTAAGCAAAACAAATTGGGTAGTACGAAAGTTGTGTACAAGTATACGTTGACCCGAACAAAGAAGTACCCCGAAGACTTCGTTTTAACGAATAAAAAAAAACAGAGAATCATCAACGATTTCAGCGAAATATAGGTAAAAAAATCGATTCTTCAACGAGTCACCAGACTTACAAAAGTTATTTTGCTGTCCCCGGCCGCTGTAATAAGATTGCTTAGGCCGTTCAGCCAGCTAAAGCTGTCCTCCCTGTAAAACTGACTAAAGCTGAACGCTGAACACGATCGGTTCTCCTGTTCCGGCCAATTTTTGCTGGAAAGTGCTCGAGTTGAGAAGCACCACCTCGAACACACCCTCAGTTCCCAATGGTGCAGCGATCGTCGAACTGAGAATGTTGCTATCGGTTTTCTCCCACCCGGCCGTCAGTGCGCCGTACGGGGTGCTTACAGTTGCATTAGCGCTCGTGATGTTCAGCCCTGTTACCATTGGGTTCACTATCCAGTGGCGGAACCCGAACACCAGAGGACGAATACCTGCAACGTAGTTGGTCAAAACATATGTAGGAGCTCCACCCCACGGATGGCTCAACGACGTGAACTCTTTGAGTCCGGGTTCCAGGGACTGCGAAACGTACTCCCAACTTGCTCCGGAACGATAATACTCGTTCGAGATCATGGCGTCCCACAGATTGTCAAGCAAAAAAGCAGCCTCATTTGTGTGTCCAGTCTGTAGTAGTGCGTCCAGAAGGAACCCGTTCGTGTTGGGTGAGATCTTGGAACTATTATCCGTAACACTCGTGTCGATGTATCCGGGGCCTCGACGAAGGTTTTCCAAACTCTTCACGCAAATGTCAGTTTGAGTCTCGTTTGCCACCCCAGAAGTAATCGCGAAAGCGATAGCCGAGACTCCATAGACCTGGGGAGTCGATGCATCGACGGCGTAGTTGCCCAACGTGTCGTCCCAGAGCAGATCATTCATCGCAGTTTTGATACTGGAGGCTACTTCGACCCATTGGTTAGCGGAAGCTTCGTCTCCTATTGACTTGGCTACCTTGGCCATACCATTGAGACATTGGACAGCAGCAGCGTTCACAGCAGTACCGGTACCTGAGCCCAGAAACACGGCCACGTACTTCGTGACATCGATAAGTCCGTTGCTATCTCGGCAGCTTACTAACCAAGCAGTAGCTTTTTGCAGCGACTCCCAGTTAGCCTTCGCGAACTCCACATCGTCATAATACTCCATGTACGACACGAACCCGATCAGCCCCAAAATGTCGTAGTCGGGGAAATTCAAGTATGCGTCACTCGTGCCAGCGTTAAACATAAAGACTTCAGGCGTGGGCATTGGAGTCTCGTACGTCATGGTCATTAGGCCTGGAAATTGCCCATTTGAAGCCTGGTAATCAAAAAGATACTTCCAAGTGCCTGTTATCTGTTCAGGTTTTGAGTTGGCAACGCCCATGATGCGAGTGGTGTGGTAGAAGTCGCCTAACCAAATGTATCGGTCACGTTTTGCCCCATCAAGGCACGCGGCGTACGTATTAGACTGCACGCCGAACTCCGGTAGTACTACGCTTTCGTCTGTCATCGGGTTCGTGTAGAGCGTCTTGGACGAGTCATTCAGACTCGTGGCTTTCACGTTACGAACA
>NW_003302622.1:2582-6338 GCF_000142945.1 Phytophthora infestans T30-4 | reverse complement strand
CCGCTCTTAGCAGTGCCACGAGGCATGTTAACGGTCGAAGTGGAGACCTTGACGAAGAGCGCACAGGTTGCTGCTCGAGGCTCTAACTGTAAAGTGAGCCTCCGCCGCGCTCGCGCGGCCGAGTCGATGGTTTTCGACTTTGAGAATGAGAGTTTGTGACGAACATCTCTTCATTCTGATTGGTCGGTAAACCGAACCTAAGTGGGGGAGGATGTAACGGGGTACGTAGCACTAAGTGTACCCTGGTTACATGAAGTGTGACACTTCACACTTCAGGAGTATGACATGTCATACTCCGGGATATTTGGTACAAGGTACCAAGGTCATTCAAAACCAACCATTGGTTAAATGACATTGCATTTCTATAGGTAACTGATAGTTTGTATTAACCACAAACTTAACCTACCTATAAATATACTCAGTTTACAATCTACCTTATTTAGGTCACTTCGCTCTCTTTAATTAAAGAGGGGACCAGTGAACTGCCGTTCACTGAGAGTTTGTATACTCTCGGAAGATAACTTCCTCTAGCGCAAGGTGCTGTGTGACCCCGTCACAAGGGTGGAGGTGTTCCACATACGGCGATTAGCACGAAGAAACATGGCCGTTTCAAAATTAGCTGGTAAAGTAGATGAACGTAGCGATGTAAAAACAAGCTTACACTCAGAGAAAAGTCTCTCGCACGTGTTGCTTGTCGGAGGAGCGCAGAGCAGGAGAGGATCATACTCGACAGACGCCTGCGATGCAAGCCGCGGCTTCTTGGCTTGCCGGAGGATGGAGGTCGCGAAGTCCGCCGCAGTCGGCACTTCCTCTTGTGCGGTAGACGGAGATAAAATAAAACTGTCGACTGCATGTAAATCATCCGCGGAGAGGGGTAGGTCGTTTTGCAGCTTCACTATTGCAGACTCGAAATGGGGCGAGTGAACAATCTCAGCTGTTGGCGCTAAGTAGTTAGCCATGACAGGATACTTAGCAGCACACGCATCAAACAACAGGCGCACCTCGGCAAGCGTGCATGAATCCGCTTGGATTTTCACACACACACTGTCCAGCTCACGAAGCTTGTCCAATACACCTCTAACGCGGCGGTGCGCATGTCCACGAGGCACAAACTCTTCAACAGCCTCCACCGTCAGGATCGCATCACGGATCTTGCAATATCGGTCAATCATCTGGAATGTAGACGACCAGCGCGTAGTGTTTGCCTTAACAGGCTTGTAGTTGGTCGCCTTTGCCAGTGCAGTAGCATTTTTGACATGACGCAGCTGAATCATCAGGTTTTGAATCAGATCTATCTGAGTCTGATAATCCTGTAGAAATCGATTAACCGCGAGGTTAAATCGATGACTTGCACAGCCAATGAGGGGGACGCCCATTCGTGTAGCCATACTCTGATTGGTTGCACAATTGTCCCCCACAACATAGCAAATCAGTGAACTTTATATCTGGTCTCAGTAAAAAAGTCGAGCGGTCGTGCACGATAATGACGGATCCACAGCTCGTGCATGTTCGCAAGTACTATTTAATACGGGCCCAGTGGGTACAGCTGGATAACATATTCTTTGTCTTAGTAAGGTCAGATTTGATGAAGAAAGTAGGCTGCTTAAATCGGCGCAGCTTCTGGGCTACACTCCGCATTAAATGCCGTCCTTGGCGCAGGTCACATTTCTGGCGCGTTGGTAGTGCCGTCAGTTAGAAGTAGAGACTCGCTAGTTTTAAAGTTTCCTTCCAAGATTTCACTAGAATTGATCAATTCCAAACTTTTTTGTGTAAGCCAAGCACATTGGTTAATGCATGTATATTACCATACTTATCGGTTCGAACGACACACTTGAAGTGTGTAAGAAACCTAATAATGTTACGCAAAATAAATTACCGGGTTTTAATTCATGGAAAATCATATCACTGTCTGATCCATCCTTCTGAAATAAATTTTAGAGAATAAATGCGGTAGAAAAATGCCACGGTAATTTATTTTTTAGTTATATCTTTTGAAGCACTGCTGCGAATTGTCCCAAGGTAAAGTAATTGGTCCCTTTGGCGCCCAAAACTTGGCTATGGCATACATGTAGCGTCATTTCAGCCTCTAAGAGCCCCATTCGCGCTGGGCAAGCCTCGTTTTTTGCGTCGTCTTCACAGCGATCGGCAACTGAAGACTCTTCATGATCTGCGTTGGAAAAACTCTTACTTCCGTGAACACAGAGCATGGCATTCGACGTACGGAATAAAAGCCATCACTACTGTACATGCACGTACATTATGGCAGTAACCTGCGAGAGCCGTACGAATGAGGCAATGGCAAAGCTTCAATTTATGTAAAAGCGGGAAGCTGTCCAACGCTGGATTGTGATACAATTTTTGTGATCGTTTGATTGTTTCTGAGTGAACTTGCAGGTTACGACTCGCAGCTCCTTTTTGTCTTCGAGGTCAACATAGTGTGCACACCTTCGCTATGCGCCTTTTGCGGGTGCTTCGACAATTCAAGCTTCGATCGACGAACTCAAGTGAACAGAATGTACATGGATTTCGCCACCAGTTTGACACTGGTGGACGATTGTGTGATCTGTGGCAGCCGTTACGTCCATTCAAATCCCGAGAGTAAATTTCGCCCCCACTTTTCGTTTGACTCGTTTCAGACCGGAAAAGGAAGTGCACAATCAAGCAAACGACCATCACTATGGCATCCATGAGCAGCGACGGCAACGGCGGCGGCGGGGTCGAGACCCTGGCGCTGGGCGATTTACTGAGCGACTTCGAGGTTAAGCAGCGTGGGCTGCTGCTCATGGCCATCGACAAGGCTGTGGACAAGGCGATGAAGAAACAGGGCGAGATGCTCGACGTCATCAAAGCGCAAGTCGAGACGCGCCACCGCGAGGCAGTGGACGACATTCGCGACGAAATGACGCGCACGCAGCCGTCGCTTCTGGAAAGCCTCATGAGTAAGACGTTGAGTGTCGAGAACAATGCGGGGCTAGCCCTTTGGATCAGTGATGAGGCCAAGAAGAGCCAGGCGCTCGAGTATATTTCCAAGCTACGCAACCACCTGCAGTCGGGCCAGGGCAACGCCTTTCGCAGCGACTTTGAAGCTCTACTTGTGGTCTATATGGAGTTCCTTAAAGTGCCGATGGTGCGCGGCTCGAGACTCAATAATCGTATCGAAGACTTTCCACGAAGCCCCTGTACCAGAAAGTTGACTTATACGACCAATTAGTTAATCTCGTCTACCGTGTACCTGGGGATGCCAAGGCGTGCGCTCCATTGGTAATGCGCGCTCGCATGATGCTAAGCCATTTTCGGAGAGCAAATCCCTGAGCTCTGTGGTCTGTTTTAGTGCTATCGGCGCAGCAATGCTAACTCTCGCGCTTGAGTTTGAAGTTTGCAAGCCCAAGACGTCTTCTTCGTCTCCATCACTTACTAGCGACGGCAACTTATCTTTGAATGGTAATTCCGGCGTAGATATGGCCATGCTGCAACAACTACTTCAAGCAGCTCGCGGGCATTGGAACCGATCAAACGCCCGTTCGACTTCTTATTCACCTAATGGGCCAACAATGGTATCAACGTCAACTCCACCATGCAACTCGCCCTCGCTATTTCTAGACAACCCAAAGTACTAATCCGAAACTTGTCCCTACCGCCCGGGGTTCCCGTAATGGCCGGTCTTATCTGGTTCTATTCCCCTCCAGGTTCTACTGGCTCCAGCCGCCCCACTTTTTACCGTCCTGTGGCCCTACAAGGTTTAAAGTGGGTTTGGGA
>NW_003302622.1:0-1181 GCF_000142945.1 Phytophthora infestans T30-4 | reverse complement strand
TTCACGTGCCAGTGTACGAACGACGTAGGCGGTGGCCCTACGAATGAGGGATCAAGATAGGACGAGATACGTACAGTAGTTCACAAGAGTACAAGGTGTCCTGACTGAGAAACCACGGTAACAGAGTTGCAGCCACGCTCGCCATACCGGTATACGAAAATACCTGATGATTGTCCTTATTCTACGATGACAACAAATATGCAGAGTCTGCAGATGTTTCAATAGTATCGATCTTTTTACTTGAAGTAAGAATTCTCCTCTCGTTCCGCTTTTTGCTTTGCAAGCTGCACCGTAGCAAAGTTGCGGCCACCGTCGCCGATCCATAAGCTCCAAATTACCCACCGCCGGGGTACATGTATTGCCCGTGATCAAAGCAACCGATTTTGGCTGACAGCGACACCAAACTGACCAACAATCTCATGACTCACGACTATTTGTCGTGCAAAATCCTGGTTCCTACAGTGTACTTGTCCTGAAAGGACCTCTGGCATTAATTAATGATTTTTTTTATTAATTAAGGCAAATGTAGTTTTTGAAAAATACATGGTCCACAAAATATCATTATCGGGTCATTATTACTAGTAATATTTAAACTTAGTGCACGGCTTGTTAACATCTTATTCGGAAAATTAATGCCAAAGGTTGGAACAAAGTCAATTTGTTTCTGAAGTTTCGATCATTCAAAAATTGCTAAATTTGCCCTCCTAGCTCATCTTTAACTATTTGTAGATGATGAAGCTGAATTTGGAGATTTGATTGCGCCGCTGTCAGGGCTTCGCCTAGTCGGTCGAGTCTTCCTAGGGAAATTTGCTTGCAGATGTATTAGCTGCCTACATCTGCAAGCAAATTTCCCTAGGAAGAAGACCTTTTGCTTCCATCCACTTATTGCCAAGAAGCAGGGCATCAGAAAGCAGATCCAACTTACTCTCTGGATTCCAAAACGCTTCGTAGCAATACAACAACCTTTGCTCCGTTCTTCCCGCCCATTCGCAGGTAGTTAACATGTTAGCTCCTTGCCTTTGTTGCCAGCTTGTTGGTAAGTGACTTACCCAAGAGTCGGAAGCCAAAATAGCGGCTCTATTACATGCAGAACAGCAAGACCAGTATTCTGGTAGACTTTGTAGAAGCCGGAGTCCAAAATTAGAAGCGCGATTTGTGAGCACACATCTCCTTATCTTGGG
>NW_003302621.1:2920-5032 GCF_000142945.1 Phytophthora infestans T30-4 | reverse complement strand
CCGAGTTAACTCAGCCGGTGCGTGCAGCCAACATCAACTCAGTTGGTGGAAGAAACTGTGTTGCTGTTGAAGGCGATGGGCTATCGGTGCAACAGCCGACCAAACAGCCTCATCCTGTCCGACTGGAGTCTGACCCGTGGCGGAGCCGAATTCTGGCAATGGAAGAAGAAGCTGAGAGTGGCGTTTGGATTGGAGAAGGCCCCTGGTGGAACGAAGAAGGTGTACAGCCGAGTAGCCGAGTTCAAACCACTCGGCGAGGACCCGAGCAAGATATCTTTGCCGAAATCCCCGGAGACGAAGAGACGTGAAGTGTTTCGCGCTACGCAAGGGACTCCGTACTTCGAAGACTCTCACATGCTGACTCCACTGAAGCTAAACCCGACTCAGCGAGCGCCGAGTCGTGGGCAGCGGAATGTAGGTCGTTACCGTGAATTGTATGACGCTGCAGATGAGGCTGAGGCTTACGAGGAGGATGAAGAAGACGACGACGCCTTCGACGTGAGAGGTAACCGTGAAGAAACCGTGAAGGACTACATCCGAAACTTGAGCTTTGACGCGGCTGAAGAGGACTCGACGCAGTACCTCGAAGTCCGAACCCACGCCTCGCTCGACAAAATCGCCGAGTTCGAAGGAAAGCGCTACCGCTCTGACGCGTCGCTCCAGTGGCTCAAGCGTTTCATCTACGAGATGAAGAGCACCAGGATGCCCCAAAGTGCATGGTGCGAGCCTTTCTCGCTATGCTTGGGACGTGCGGCGAAGAGTTGGTACAGGCAGCTGCCGAAGAAGACTCAGCGACGTTGGAAACTACTCAGCGAGGCGTTCCTGGATTATTATTGCTCACAGTTCGACCAATACGCCCGCACTCGTTACTACTCGGCGAGACGTAAAGTCAACGAACCGATCTGCGACTTCCTGATCCGACTCAACGGGTATGCTCGGACAGCCAAGATCCAGTACGAGAAGGGTGGCGCCGACGCAGCTGACCATGTCGAACACTTCTTGCTGCATTGTGGTGATGACGATGTGATGGATTTGATGTACCCCTTGCAGTTGGGAGACATCAGTAAGGTGGAACAGATAATCAATCGTCGGATCCTCGGCGAGAAGCGCAAGAAGCAACGCGACCGACTCGTGATCGCACGAGGACGAGATGACAAGCGGAAGGATCAGAGCCGCCGAGATGAGAAGCGCAGTCGCAAGGAAGAAAACTGCGACCGCCGAGTCACTGTCGTGGACGCTGACTCCAACGGAGAGGAACTCATCGATCAGAACCCGCCGAGTCCGTACAACTCCGAAGACGAATGGGATGATGAGGACCCGTCCGGAGGCCACGACTCAGCGGAAGACGACGACTACATTGACGCCGGCGTTTCCAATGATAAAGGAAATACACCGGACCGCCGAGAGAACTCGGCGGGAGACCAGAAAGGCTCGAATCGAAGCTGGGGAAACTCAGCGAACCGACCTCCGCGACCGTACAACCAACGAGAACAGTCGAACCGTGGAGATGGATCACGCGACAACACCCAATGTGGACCTTGTGCAGCTTGTGGAAGAATGGGGCACTCGGCTCACTACTGTCGACGACGCTGCAAATTCTGCAGACAAGTCCATGAAGGCGGCCAGTGCGAGCTGTTTCGTCAATATGAGAAGATGGCTGCGTTCGTGAAGAACTCTGTCGACAAGTCGCAAGTGCCAGAAGACCTGCAAAACCTTTACGCGCCGAGTGATTTAAACTCGGCGGCCCGCCAACACTGACTGGGTTGGAATATGCCGGGCTGCCACAGTCAGCTGAACCTGCAGTTGAGGCGAACTTCTTGTTTGCCTTCGTAGGCGAAGCAGACCGGCCCGAGAGAAGAAGCGGGGATGGCAATTGGATGTGTGAAATCGACGAAATGGAACGTGAGTTCGGTGAGTTAGATGATAACAACCGAGCGATTGCAAGTGTAACTCGGCAGTCGGACCAGACTGTGCATCGTACCAGGATAATGAAGCTGCTTCCGGGAGAACGGCTGGGATGGTGGTCAGCACAGACGTTTGATCGCCGAGTTAGAATGAGAGCCCTCGTATTGGGTGCAGTGAATGACCGAAGGACCAAGATGTGATTGGATA
>NW_003302621.1:0-2820 GCF_000142945.1 Phytophthora infestans T30-4 | reverse complement strand
CTGGCGCTTCGCTAGTCGGTATTCTCGCCACTCGTGCGCTTGAATGTCCAATTGCTCGGGTGGCCCGGCGCTAACATGGAAGCCGTATTCTTCGCTGTCGATCATGTTCTTGGTCTTAATCAGCGGGATTTGAACTTCGTGCGGTAATTGCGCCGCGCCGTGAAACAGGTCCAACCGGATCCCAGCTGGGATCATAAAGTCGGTCCCGAGTACTACGTCGACGCCTGCACTATGCGCCATTACCCACATCTCGAACTCGTACACCATCTCCCATCCAAGCGTAATCTTGACGCACGCTCGTCGCGTCGTAGACAGCTTGCCTTCGTTGATTCCTTGAATGTCAATGCGGCGTCCGTGATCAGGTACATCTCGGAGTCGCAACTTCTTGGCAAAGGCGTCAGTGATCACACTAACGTTTTGTAACGGGCCAGGTATTTACTCCGTTACTTGCTTACACTATAGTGTTGAGGAAGCTCGCAATAGGACGACTGAGTCTTAGGTTTAAGGAAAAATCAACTCTGACTTTATTTTAGGACCAAGGCCACAGCCCTGGCCACTCCAATACACGTCATAGTCCAATTGGCTAATAATGGGTCTGGCTCCCCATATATCAGCCAATGGCATGACAGCATTTCAGCACACGCTAGTCGTGTGCTGATGCACCTACTTTTGTAAAGAAATCTACCTACTTATGTAATGGAGGGGCCATTACATTAACCCCCCTCTTAAAGTTGCACTTACGCCACATAAGCAGTGGGCGAAGAACAAATCAATCTGCGTGAGGATGGCGAACGGGGACTTGGCTAACGGGCGGAGCGAAACAGAGACGGAGACATCTCCCTGCGAAGCGCAGGAGCGAAATAAGAACACGGGTGGATCGAGAAGTATCGTCGCTCGTTGGCCGAGAACGTGCGCGCCTCTAATCGCGCCGGTTTACGCCGACGCCCTGCACGTGAAGATTCTTGGCATCGGACTCGGTCTCGTTCGCGCGGCCGCTCAAGTCGTCGTTCTCGATCACGTTCGCGTGGTCGCACAAATCGCAGATCTCGGTCCCGTTCACGTGGTCGACCAAGTCATCGGTCTCGATCACGTTCGCGTGATCGCTCGAGTCGCTCTCCTCGTGCGAGCTGGCATGTGTCACAAGGTGGTTTGCAGCGAGGCTGGACTCATACGCCTGGACCACATTCGGGACGTCCCGAAGGAGATTGGCGCGAGGCTCCCACGTATCCTCGTCGGGAGGAAACCCGAGCCAACGTACCCGATAGCGACGGTCGGCTGGAACATCGTTGGCGAGCCCACGATGACGTTTGGGAGCGCGAAGTGGATCTTCGTGGGCAACGATGTACTCAACAATCAGCGGGTATCTCCGGCAGCGTCAACAACAGGAGGAGGGCCGTCGCGTCGATAGCACTCGCGCTCTGGCTGCCCAGAGCGAGAACGACTTGCTGAACAGCTACTGGGATGTCCAGCAGGAGTTGGATGAGGCTCTCGATCAGACTGCCCGGGCCACCGGGGAGAGTGCGCAGCTGCGTCAGTCGAACCGAGAGATCCTTGCTCGGTTGCAGATGCTGGAGAGGTCGGTTCACGGACGTTTGCAGACGGGGACGCAGCCTCGAGATCCGACCCCCGGCGGAATTGGCTACAGGTTAGAACGCGCTGTGGATGAAGAAACAGCTTCGCAGAACGCAGGTCATGTCAGTGGTACAGATCCTAAGTCCGTGACCGAGCTTGCCACCGCTGAGCTCAACTGGGAAGATGATGAATGCAACGAGTCCCTGAAATACCTCGCGCCTCCCTTCCAGAACTCGGCGACAGTAAGAATGAGCCCAGCGCTGCTATATGCCCGAATACCAGCTGACTTTGCAGGATGCGTGCTGTCATTTGATGGCTCAGCGAAGACGGCTAAATACGGTGGGTATGGCAGTTGTTCGTGGATACTGTGGCGCCTTCCGAATTGAACATTGAGATTGCTGCGAGTGCGTACCTGTCGTCCACCACAGTTAACATCGCCGAGTACACCGGCATGAACAATGGAGTCTTGGCGGCGATTGACCGAGGGATAACCGATCTGATTATCGTGGGTGACTCCCGGCTTGCAATCCAGCAATCCATGGGGGTGATAGCATGCAAGAAGGAAACGTTGCAAGTGGAGCTAGCTCGACACAAGAATCTTACGAAGCAACTCAACTCGGTCCGGTATCGACACATAGCGCGACACTATAACGCAGCGGCTGATTCTCTCGCTACAAGAGCACTGGAAGCTAAAGCTGGACGAGTAATTCTCGGGACAGATAGGAAAGCAGAACTGAGAATGATTAACCGAGTAGCCGAAGAACTGTACGCCACAGACAACCCAGCGGAAACACCGATTGTCACGGCAGTCACTCGTAGCCGAGTACGCCGAGTTCACTTTGAGGACGAGCTGGTTGAAGACTCGGCTAGAGCAAGAGGAGGAAGTCAGGATCACGGAGCCGTGTCAACAAATCCAAGAGAATCTGCGCTTGAAAGCAGTGGAGATAAATTCGGACAAGTCAGCAGGGCATCGACTCGGCGGACTAAGCAGGCGACCAGAATGACGAAACAGGGGCGCAGATGGAGTCAGCCAAGACAGCTCAGAATGCCAACAACATCGATCCAGTGACAGGACAGACTGAGCGAAAGTACGAATCGCGAAACAACAAGACGAAGAACTCAAGTGGGCTGGGCTGGAGGAGGACCTGAGAGAGAAGTAGAGGACCTTTAAAAAAGTCGAGCTCAGGATGACGGTAAAAGTCGCAGAAGAATTTTGGACTCGGAGAAAGAGGGGCTGATGAACCAGCC
>NW_003302620.1:4903-6085 GCF_000142945.1 Phytophthora infestans T30-4 | reverse complement strand
GAGACCCACTGGTGCTGTTCTTCTACTACCTACCGCCAAAATTGTGGAGACAGATTGCCGTCGAGAGCAATCGCTACCACACGCAGTCGATACCGGGTCGTGCGCAGGCGATTCAAGCGAAGCAGCGTCGTGGTGGTGGAGAAGTAGAGAACCTCGCAGATATTCGTCGGCGACTAGCACGTGTGAAGCCGATAGAACCGTGGGAGGTTTTGCGCGTCATCGCGCTTCTCATTGCAAGGATGCTGTCTCCAGTGCGAAAGGGGATTGCTGCTCACTGGGAGTTGACACCGGCTGGTGCGTTGCCAACGCCACGCTTCGGCAAGTACATGTCCCGCAACCGGTTCTTCCACATAATGGGATACTTGCACTTCTCCAACAACAAGTCGCCTCAAGCTAGCACGGATCGTGTATGGAAGATTCGGCCGGTTATCGAGGTTTTACAGCGTACATTTGCGCGCGGCTACAAGATTCCTCCTGTCATTAGCTTTGACGAAGCTACGCTGCCTTCAAGATCCCGCTACAATCCTACCAGACAGTTCAACAAGGACAAACCGCACAAGTGGGGGACCAAGGTGTTCGTGGCAGCGTGTGCAGATACAGCTTATTGCATGAGGTGCGTTCAAGGTGGCAAGCTAATGCTTGCCACCTTTTTTTTGGTCTAAGTGCTTATGTTGGACGGGCAAACATCCACATTGTGGAGAATTTCCTAATCCAACATATTTATTACTTTTACTAATATCGTGTGCGTTTGTGCGACAGTTCAGATTCGAGGTGTACTGTGGTGCTAAGAGTAATCTCCGGACTCCGATTCCTGCTGATAATAATTGCGGCGAGGCTGCCGTACTAAGGAACATGAACGCGCTGTGCCCGCCATCACCGACCTCCCCGTGGCGTTTGGTAATCACAGACCGGTTTTACACGTCGGTGAAGCTGGCGTTGGAGCTGTTGCAGCGACGGATGTACATTACGGGTACGATCCAGACGCGTATGGCAGGGTACGCGAAGGATGTGAAGACTGACAAGTCTTACAGAACCGTGAATGGTGTGAGAGAGCTAGTATCACTCACAGGGGACAATTCAAGCTGGCTGAAAATAAGCTTTTTTCGCAGATAACCGCAGCAATGTGGATGGGACTGCAATCTCGTCTACATGCTGAGCAGTGGTGGCAGCAGAGAAACAGTC
>NW_003302620.1:3819-4803 GCF_000142945.1 Phytophthora infestans T30-4 | reverse complement strand
TTTACCTCACGATGCTGGATATGATCTTCGACGTCATTGCCTCGATCTGGAAACCATCAAAAACTACACCTCGGCGCCGTTCCTCTGGGAATCCGTTGAAGCCTGTGTGTTTATATATATGTATCATTGCTCACTATTGTGCTTTTTTATTGTAGGGCGGCGTATCAAAGGCCAGATGAAAGAGCTACCCTAACATGTGTTATGTTGGTTATGTTTCCTATTCTAGAAATCCACCTCCGCTGAGGAGCGTACAGCCGCTTCACCTGCACGAGGAGCGTCGCCAAGACGGGAGGAGCAGCGACGTGGCTCAGACCGCATTGATGATGGCCACGAACTGGCGGAGAACCCAGACAAGGCCGACACTGAAACCGGAAAGAAGCGTCTCCACAGAACCTGCAAAGTGTGTGCTATCTACAAGGTGGTGCCGCGGAAGTATACGAAGTATTACTGTCCAGAATGCTCTGCAGGGCCAAAGAGGTACGTACATGCTGTTCATGCTTGATACTAACACGGTGATAGCGCTGACTGTAGGTTGTGCCGCAGGAAGTATCTCTGCAACGTTGTTAGGGAGGAAAGGGAGCGCACGTGCTTTCAGATATGGCACCTCGACTGGAAGAACGGGAATGACATCCCGAGCCGCTTGCTACGCGACCACAAGATACGCGACCGAGCGCCAGCGGAGCGTCCAGGCAAGAAGCGACACCGCCGACGTGATGCGAGCGGCAGTGAGGCGTGCGCGAGTGAAGTAGCAGCGGGTGGGTCCGACGCTGACGCATCCGGCGATGCCGATGACCAGGCCCCGAACAAAGACGCTGCTGCAGAGGGGGAGCAATCGTAGTGTGCGCCGTTTGCGTGTGCAATCAAATGAATAGTGGTTACATTGATTTGCTTCTATTGGCTATTTCTTCTTTACTTGACGTGTGCAATGTTACACAGACAATGATCTCAATAAACAGGCCATTTACAATGTTGCATCAGTCATCT
>NW_003302620.1:0-2759 GCF_000142945.1 Phytophthora infestans T30-4 | reverse complement strand
GGTCCTTGTTCGTGGATCCAACTTGTCCTCGGTCCTGCGTGAGGTGTCGTTCATGTGCACGTGCGCCATGCACCCCCACGCTCGCAACGACCGCAAGTCAGACTTCTCACCACTGATTCCCTGACGAGGCCTTTTCCCATTCAGAGAATTTGTCGGGCTCACTTTCATCGTGCTGACAGCGTGTATGAGCTCTTGGCCTCACAACATGCTCGGTAGACGTGTTACATCCAACATCGACCTCACACAAGACATGATCACTCTGTTAGCACGCTTCACGATCTCATTCTCCTCCGAATTGTTAGCGTGTGTGTGCTGCATGTCCACACCTCGGCCCGCACAGAACAGCTTGAGCTCATTGCTAGCAAATTCACCACCACAAGCAGTGTGATAAACGACGATTCTGTGGCTCTTGAACGTCTTCTCCAGCTTCAAGATCAAGTGTCGATTGTGCTTGCTCGCGTCCACTTTGGACTTTAGCAAGTACGCACACTTGAAGCTTGAGGATTCGTCAAGTACGACCGGGAACATGGTCGATTTGTCGACGGCAACTTCGTTGCCTTAATAAGTGTCTGCAGAAAGTTTCTTCATCGACTCCGAAGCACGACGTGGATTCCTACCATATGTCATCCGTTTCATTTATAATTCAATGCATGGAACACAATCGTAGAGCTCAGATCGTCCTTGTTCACGTTAGCACCAAGCTCGAACTTGTCAATAACCATATGCGTGATAGTGTCCATGCTGATATGACTGAAGAGGTAATGGAGCAGTTCCATCACGCTGGGCTCCGTGCTACGCTTCTGCACACTCAACACGCGCGCGTTCTCGCACTTCACACGCATTCGATCGAAGCCATCGCGTAGCACGAGCTTAAGCTTGGGGTTTGGCTTCGTTAGTCACGTCGCTAGCTGGCCGTCCGACATATGCAACTTGAAGCCGCACTCAAACAGCATGTAGCTCTAAGAAATCAGATTGACATTGGTCCTAGGAGAATAGCGCACGTTCTCCAGCACGCACATCTCAGCCTTACCGTTGTGTTCGTTCACAGCTGGCATCTGCACTGATCCAGCCCCCGCTACACGCTCTACAGTACCGGTAGATCCTTCCACTAACTCTTTGCGGGGCAGCTCCTCCACGTCACTCAGTAACGTTAAATGTTTAGTCACATTAACCTGGGCGACAGAGTGCAGGATTCTCTCAGCCGCATCGACAGGCGACGCTTCGTGCTTGTCATGACATTGCATTGCAAATAATGAGTGGGTAGAAGGCAGTCCATTCCCACCTCTCTCATCGTCTTCAGCATCAATTGCAGGTGAAGTCGGTGAGTACTGAAGGGAGTGCTCTTCACGCTGCGTGCCTCGTGTTCTGAATATCCGCTCTTTCAGACTTTTACCAGCTAGAGCAGCTTATTTCATTACGAGTATAAATCTTAGAGTAGCTGTGCGCCTCATTTCGTTGGCTGAGCTGGCTAACTTGCACTGAATAAGTATCAACAATGTTCACACGACGGTGGTCAGAGTCGGTAGCAGAAGGTGTTGAGCTGTCGCTCTTGTGCTCTTCATCATCCACACCACGGAGAACAGCTCCAGTCATGGTACAAATAGCAGCGCGGTCAGTCAACTGCCGCTCTGCACACTCCCTCCACCAGTGGCCAGGTTGGTTGGTTTACGTAATTCAGCTCCCGGTCGCCGTACTTCTCAGAAAACCAGCTCTCCTGTCGCGACGCCAGCCTTTCAGCACCATGAACTACGCCTGCTCTCATGCTTACAAGACGTCTTGGAAGAGAATACTTGTCCTCCTAGGCTGCTAGAATGATGTGGCGGATCTTCACGCGTTTGGCTTCGTCCTGCTGCTGGAGCAAGAGCACGCCTGGCTTTCGAAAGCAGTTCTTGCGCCGCTTGTTGTGACCGGGGTATGGTGAAAGCTCTTCTTCGGGTGGCTGGACGGGATATACAGCAGGACATTAACCCAGAGACATTGCTAAACGAAGCAGGAAGCATATTGACCAAACAGGCATCGAATTTCGGTGATGATACGACTCGGTGTCGTATCTTAAATTTGCATTAATAGACGTAAATTGATGTTCTTTAATAAGCACCAAGCTATTCACTAGAGCTGAAATGAATCGAAGAGGCAGTGAAGCTCAGTAGCATAGCGCTGATTGATCAGAACGACTGGCTATCAGTGCCACTACTAAAACACACAGCTCGATACATATTAGATTGAGTTCACAGCTGTACGTAGTGCAAGGACTGGCTGTGCGTGCTCGATTGACAAGGACAGTTCGTGGCATATTAATGTGAGTCGTGAACTGTACAATATTCCCAACAAAATAAGTTTTTTATAATTTTGGAAATAAGTTTTTAAATTTAAAGTTTTACTGCCTCATTGTAACGTATTCTACGAAAATAATAATTTATCCCCAGTAGTATTATTTGTTCGGAAGCCCTGGTCAGCAGTCATATTCGGATTATCTGCTCGTTATAGTATGCAGTTACGTATAAATCGTGGAATCGCAAGAGTAATGAAGGAACACTGCATGAGCACGACAAACTGCATGGGCCAATACTTCGACTTGGGCCCTCCTCATATACACCCCTTCCGTCGCAGAAAGTCCGCTTTCAGCAGCTTGACCGACTCTATGCTCCTTATAAGTTTTTCCTCCATCCTCACTGTCAAGTTCTTGGAAAACAGGTCATTTTAAAGGTCTTCCTGGGGGGGAAACAATTTAATGAGACGATCACCATCGTAGGTGTCTG
>NW_003302619.1:2606-5288 GCF_000142945.1 Phytophthora infestans T30-4 | reverse complement strand
ACAATCGAAGGGGAGTCTCAGGGAACGTCAAGCGACTTACCCGTTCCAAATCATAGCCATGGATCACATCCCTCGCTACCGAAGTCATTCAAAGGGAGCACAGAATTGTTGATTTGGGTAGATCTGTTTACCGGATATGAGATAGCCAAAGCTAGTGCGTCTAGAACTGCGCAAACCATTGCCAAATCATACGAGGAGTGCGTTTTCCGAAGATTTGGGGCTAGTGAGATGATTAGACATGATCGGGAGCCAGGCTTTATGTCTGATTTCTTTCGAGCTTTCAACCGGATCCTGGGGCAGAGACAGCGGGTGACTATGGCATATCGTCCCCAAGTCAATGGATCGGCCGAGCGCATGGTACAGACGATCACAAGGGCGCTCAAGATGTATGTTCAGGACTTGGATCAGAGGGATTGGGATGAGTACGCAGAACGACTCACCTTCGCAATGAACACCGCCCAGGACAGGATCCGGGGTGATACCCCATTTTACTTGGTACATGGGTGGGATCCGAGATCCACTCTAGAAGCGGCCATTCCGGTAGGTAGCACCAAGAGGAGAAACCGAGACCCAAGACGATGGCGATTCCAGGTCCAGAAATACTACCGGCAAGCCAGATCCCAAGTGAACGAACGGTTACGAAGTGCGATACAGGATCGAGCGGATCGACATAACGAAGAAGCCCGTCCACATCAAATCCAAGTTGGATCGCAGGTGTGGCTGTACCTAGATCGAGTGAAAGAAGGATACGCCCGTAAACTGGCCCATCTTTGGCACGGACAGATGGGGAATCGATGGGAACCTTCCCATATTATGATCCGGTGTTTAGAAGCGAACTCTCGAAAGGCGCCAACGAATAACCCGAGGCATCCACGGACATTACCTCGGAAACTAGCAGGATCCACCAGAATAGTCATCAAAATATCTCATGGTGCAGCGTCCTGTAATTCCTTCACGTGGGATCCGGTGACCAACGAATCCACATACCCGGACGCCGACATGTCATCCTCTTCGCGAGGGAATAGCCACTCAGTACGAATCGGCAACTCAGGAAACAAGATAGTAATCTTCATGGTGGCTATAGCGACACGATTCAACTTCTTGGCGGACCAAGGCTCGATAGTATCCGCGGTAAAGGTCTCAGGCGCGAGCCGACCAGGGATGAAGGTGGCATCCGGACCAAACGGAGCCACGGGAAGCATGCCTGGTAAGGAAGAGTTGGGAGGAGCGGCGATCAAGGCAGATCCTGTGGATCCGCCACCGTGTGGTGACACATCTCCATCGTCGCTACCCGATCCATCGTCGCTGTCGATTGGTATCGCAGATCCCGCAGTGCCGGCCCCAGATCCAAGCGCTCCAGCGACTTGTTTGGTCGGCGTCGAGTGAGATCTCCGCCGAGCTTCAGATCTGGATTGCGACAAAGCCCGCCGCATGTCTTCCTCTAAGGCATCGTCGGCAATCCTGGCCTCCTCTGAGTCCTCAGGATCCTCATCATCGTCAGGACTAAACGAATAATGACCTGTTGAGATGGTACGTTTCGAAGAAGAACGGATGGGAGGTCCCAAGCCGTCGGACCAGTTGGTTCCATCACCTTCGTCGTCTCCTGAGCTGCCGAGTCCACAGCCGGTAGGGATGGGACGTTTGGTCTTTGCCTTACCGGACCCAGATCCCACCAGTTGAGATCCCGTCGGGACTGGTCGGGAGACGGTAGACACCGCCACGGAGGGTCCAGCGGTAGATCCCGACTGAGCTGAGACCGACACGGGCCGTGACGCTACTAGCCCAGCCGTAGAAGAGGCAGTTGCCTTAGATCCAGTCGACGAAACCGCCTTGGACGATGTCGTGGTAGCGGATCTAGTCTTGGATCCAGATCCAGACTTTAACGACGCAACCGAGAACTTGGTAGCGGATCCAGACTTGGATTCCGATTCAGACTTTGACGACGCAACCGCAGACTTGGTAGTGGATACTGTCTTAGATCCAGATTGCGCCGGTACGACCGCAGCGTGTACCTGTTTGGAGAATTCCGTGACACTGGATCCGGCCGTGGAAGCGACTTTCGCGGCAGAGCGGACTTTGGACTTGGCCTTGGCAAGCGGTCTAGCACCGGACGAAGCCGGAGTTTTCTTGTGAGGCGGGGGGGGGGGGGGTCCAACGCCAGAAGCAGAGGGTGTACTGGGCGGTCGTTTCGCAGCCGAAGAATCATCCCATCTTGAGACCCGCTGGGAGGGCAAAATGTTAGCGGCCGGGGGCGATCCAGTTTTGAGCTGAGAGTGGATCCGTGATGGGAAACGGCCACCAAAGTCACCCGTCGACGCGCCATGTCACGCTCGGACAAAACTTCGGGCATGCTCCAGAAACCAGTTTGCTGGTGCTGATTACGGACAGTATCAAGTTTGGATCCCGGTAGTTGAGTCAAAATCCGTCTCAGCATCTTTCAAATGTCACGTGGATCCAACAGAAACAAGTGAATATGGGAACCACAAAGTGGAACAAGGAGCGGATAACCGTACTTCATACGACGGGAGTTATGGTTCTAAGCTCCGGTCTGCGTCGCGAGAAAATCTGCCCACCTCGGGGTTCGCCTTGGTCCGCGTTGGGAGCCTCCGGTGTCAGTTTAATCTTTGTCTTGGAGGTTGGTCCGCGGAAATTGGGTCAATAACGTAACGAAATTTCCCTCCG
>NW_003302619.1:0-2237 GCF_000142945.1 Phytophthora infestans T30-4 | reverse complement strand
CAAGATCCCGTCACAGGAGGCGGCAAGTACGATGCAAAGGAACTACAAAGGCAATGGGAACACACCCGCAAGGCAACCCTACGGCCAGATCCACGATCTAGGCCCCGGATCCATAAGCTCGAATATTCGCTTGGGATACGGAACCATCCACGGACGCAGAGTGAAGATTTTCCACTGCTGCTCCACCACATCCCCACGTCTCGCCAAGACGCTCAAGCTTCACCACTTGAACTCTTCGGAAGT
The DNA here is from genome assembly GCF_000142945.1 of Phytophthora infestans T30-4. Taxonomy (NCBI): domain Eukaryota; phylum Oomycota; class Peronosporomycetes; order Peronosporales; family Peronosporaceae; genus Phytophthora; species Phytophthora infestans. Next base: position 1,994 of record NW_003302619.1, on the reverse strand, counting down.
TACCGAGAGAGCAAGATCCCGCCCTACCGACGGGTACACAAGGTGAGGAAAGCTCAGCAGAACACGGATCATCGGGGGACCCCTCCGTTAGTCGGTGTCTGGGTGCAGTTGGTAAGCTGGATCCGGCAATCTCGCAGATTTTGCTGATCCCGCTACACCACACCATTTCGTCCGTCCTTCTTAAGTTCTCCGCGAGTCTTCACTTGAAACAAGACCTTCTCCAGCAAGCAGACTACCCTACTTCTCCACCAGTTGTCGTATATGTGGTGTTGGAAATCCCACGTGAACTCTAGCTACAGATGTAGTTAGGATGTTCCCACAACAATACGTCTACTAGGATAGTAAACGATCGTTCGGGCGGACCTGAAGACCCCAGTTCTGCCCTTGCACCGGGACAAACTGGGACCTTGTGAACTACTTATATAGGCCAACCAGTAAAATAAGAACACGCTACTAGCACGAGCAAAGCTAGCAGGTGTTTTGAATCCTCGTGGTCCCAACAGCGGAAGGGTACCAGGCACGGGTAAGCCTTTTACGAGATCACCGAGTGTTCAACACTCGGCTGGAAGAAATAAAAGGGAGGCAATTCAAGCACTCCCAGTCGTGCAAATAGGCAACAATAAGCCGTCACGTAAAACCTCCCGATAATAATCGGCCAATACACAAAGTCTCTTGGCCTTGCCGGATGAACCCTCGCTACAGAGCTTCGAGTTCACCGACAGGCATAACACACTCAAACAAGCTTGACCTGACGATGAGCCAAGGTATGACGTCTGAAACGCCAGGGCCGACCCTGGAACATGCTGCTTTCCCTCATCTCACTCGTGTCGAGTGGGAAGCCCTTCACCGCCTCGCGGCGGTGTCTGGTGAGGCTGTAATCGGGTCGCTGCTGAGCTCAGCGACGTCCGACCAACAACGCCAAGCAGCTCAAGCGTTCTTGGAACGCGAGCTAGCCGATGCGAATCGGTGAGCAACAACTCCCGCACGTTCCTCGAAAAATGATGCCGTGAAGCTGGAGACGTCTACCTACTCCGGTCAAGGAGCGAATCGCGCTGAACCGGTGGTTTCGCGAGATCGACATCGCGATTGCTTCGAGAATGATCGAAGCGCAAGGGTCAAAGGTCAATTTCTTATTGTCCCAGTTGTCCGGGAAGGCCAAGGATTGGGCCCTCGGTAAACTTGTCGTTGATCACGACGCATTCCCCACTCTGGAGTCTCTCCAGAAAGATCTCAGGCTCGCGTTCGATCCCCCTCAAGACGAGTCCCGCGTGCGTGCCGAGTTCTTCGCCCTTCGTCAAGGTAAAATGACTATGCGCGACTACGTTCAAAAGACTCGCCACCTCGCATCATGCATCGTGACAAATTTGATTGACACAGCATCGCAGGTCCATGTATTCGTATTCGGCATGCGTGAAGGCATGACACAGTACTGCCTGACCCGAGCGGAATCTTCCTCTCTTGAGGAAGCATTCGTCCTCGCATTACGCGAAGCCTATGTTGTAGCGGCGTCTTACGCGCGCGCGATGTCTATGGCAGCTCGTGAGTCAGCCCCCAAGCCCATGGAGATCGACGCGATTGACGCGTCGAATAGTCACCGTCGGTTGACTTCTCGTGGGCCCAACGGCCGTTCTAATCGCCCGTTCACTTGCTTCCGCTGCCGGAAGATCGGTCATTGCGCGGTGGAATGCCGCGCGCCAGCGCCGGTACTCGCGCACACCGCCGAAGTCTCACCTGCCGCTCAGTCAAAAAACGGTCAGGGCCAGTAGGTGCGGGGCGCCCTACTGGCTGGAATGGAGGTCCGGGTCCCCGGTGGCTACCCAACCTTCTAACCCTCCTGTGCTCCACGCACACTTTAATGCCACCACCACGTCGGGCGACTCGAGGCTGATCATCGTCAGTCTTCATGTCGCCAGCGCCCGGCGACCACTTCGCGCTGGGTATTAACGTTGCTGCGCAAGCGCAGGCCAGTCGGCCTTCTCTTGGGGATGGGCTTG
>NW_003302618.1:3444-6152 GCF_000142945.1 Phytophthora infestans T30-4 | reverse complement strand
ACGTCACACTTCAGAAGTATGACACGTCATACTTCGGGATATTTAATACACGGTACCAGAGTCGTTCGAGGCCAACCATTGGCTGATGGCATTGCATCTCTATAGGTGACTTATAGTTTGCATTAAACCCTAGCTTTATCTACCTATAAATATACTCAGTTTACATTCTACCTTAAATGGGTCACTTCGCTCCCTTTTCGACAAAAGGGGACCTGTGAACTGCCGTTCACTGAGCGTTTGTGTACTCTCGGAAGCTAACTTCCTCTAGCGCAAGGTACTGTGTGACCCCGTCACACTTGATAGCACTTATAGGTCCATCTTCCCCCCCCCCCGGGTAAGCCACGGGAACCTCCTCGGAATTTCTTCCCCCGGGAGAGGAAAAAACTCTCCCATCTGAAGCACTCCACATTTCCAGTTCGGTTCCGACGATGGCTGGCATCTTTGGGATGGAGGCCCTGCAGAGCCTGGTGGCGTCAACACCGACCGAGCAGCTCGAGCGTGTCAATGCGTTTGACGCTTACGAGCAAGGGCTCATCGCACATATGCCGGAACACCTGCAGGCTCCGGCGGCGGAAACAAGTCCGCCACACCCGAAGCCAATACGGCTGAAGGTGAAGTCGTATGAAGGGAAGGAAGGTGAGAACCTTCCCTTCTGGATTCTAGAAGCTCGCGATGGACGCGGCTCTGATCTCGACCAAGCAGCTTCGCGTTGCTTTTGCGATCTCCAACCTTAGTGGTCGTGGTGAGCGTTGGGTGTACACGCGGGAGGCAGCATCCCCTGGATGTTTCACATCCTGGGCTTAGCTGTGCGAACAGCTCCGAGCCGCGTTCCTCCCGGCCAACTACGAGTACCGCCAGCGTTCATGCTTCCTCCCATGCAAGCAAGGGAGGCGTGAGCTGCACGAGTACGTCCAAGAGATACGGGAGATCAAGGCGTCCCAAGTGGGATACCCACTCAACGAACACGTCAAGATGACTGTGTTCATGGACGGCCTTCGAGTGGGCCCAGCACGTACTCAGCTGTTTCGTGTGCAGTCAAGCACCCTTGAAGAGGCGATTCAAGTGGCTCTTCAGGAAGAATACAGCCATCGCCAGGCGCGCACGCCGGCCTCAGCATGGCCTGCAAGCTCTTTGTCGAATCACGGGCGAGCAAACCCCAACGGACCAGTTCCCATGGAACTCGGGTCCGCCGAGCAGCGCGACATTCGCTGCTTCGGCTGCGGGAAGATGGACCACTTCAAGCGGGCCTGCCCCGCGGTGAGACTCCGCAGGCGGAGTTTCCCCAAGCCCGTCCTCAAGGGTCGCTGGCAGAAGCCAGGATCCCGGGGACAGGGGAACGCCGGAGACCAGTAGGGGCGGGGCGCCCTACTGGGGAAGAACTAAGGCTTCGTGAAGGGTGCGCGGGTGGCGCGTACCACTGGGACTTAGCCCCTGAGAGTCTTCGTACTCTCGAATCGGCGAAGAGCAGTGGCGGCTGCTCGTAGTACACGGATGTGTACGGGGATCACCCCTTTAGAATCTTGATCGATTCTGGGGAGTCGAAGGATTTCGCACGCCGCCAGACGGTTGCTCGTAATAGCAACAAGTGTCCGATGCTTTGAGAGAGTGCAAAGGCAACGGGACGGTGTCAATGCGATGGGCCGACCGGAAGGTCGTCACTGTCCCCAACGTCCAAGTGGGTCTGGCAAGTTTGAAGACTTTGGCAGCCTTGAACAGTTCACTGTTCTCGATATGAATCCATATGATATGATCCTGGGCATGCCCTGGCTTGAGAAGCACGAGCCCTAGATCGACTGGCGAGGCAAGGCAATCGGTGCCAGGCGCCCTGCGAAGTCCGACAGAGCATTGGTGAGTCATGTTCCCACCTCGGCCATGCCCCGGGGCGCCCGCAAGGGTTGCCAGGGTACCGAAGCATTTAGCAGAAGCTTGGGAGTCGTCGACGTATATGATGACCCCGGACGCTTCGATGGTGGCGGCGCCCAGAGGAGGCGCTGGCCAAGTGGGTAACTTAGGTCCACAAGCAGGTAATTAGATTTTGAAGACAGATGCAGCTGTCACGAACACCGACAATAGCGTGTTCAGCGTGGGTAACTGAGTTCCACACACGGTCGCCCAGACCTTAACCCTTCCGTTACTAAGGCTTGATAAGGAAGCATGTGATTTTTTCCACATGCTTGATAATCAAGCATGTGGGGATCGTCATAGAATGGGCGTTTAGTCCGTTTAGTCCCCGGTGTAGAGGGCTTGGGGTCCTAACTGTAAAGAGAAAGTTCCTTGGAGATACGCTGTCGTAAAGACGGTGCTTCAAACGAGAAGCCTCTGAGCCATCCATTCATTCTCCAAAACGAAACGCTGGACCAAGTTGCCTCCCCGCCGCGTCACGCGCGCTGAACCGGAGTCGTTCCTGCGTCGTCTCGACGGAAAGGAAGGCGCAGAACGCGCCCGGCTGCTTGAAGAGCACCGTGCGTATGTCGATGGTACTTGTGACCGCGATGCTGACTTTGGCGACGACGTTGCGGGTGAACCGCTTGTTTCAGCTTCTACGTCAGCAACGACAGGAAGGCGGCCCTAGGATGACAGTGGGCTTCATGCCAGCCCTCCTGCTTTCAGCTACGTACCCAAAAGAAGGGTGCACTAAGTGAGGTACTACAACTTGCTGGCAAGATCTCCGCCAATTGAAAAGGAAAGGCGCCTGTCTCATCCTTTTT
>NW_003302618.1:0-2191 GCF_000142945.1 Phytophthora infestans T30-4 | reverse complement strand
AACACAACGCAGGCAATCGTGGACCCATGTCGACATCGGAAGGTGCTTCCTCTGCGCAACAGACTTCACCGCTAACGCCACCTCGATCTTCGGCTGCCAGGTACGGTGTCACATGATGGATATCAAGCATGTGGAAGATTTATTTCTGACAGCATGCTGTATATTACTGTTGGTTCTGCAAGGTCATTGGATATGGCTACTGTTATTCACGCAACTGCGGTTCCCACAACCCCGCCTCCTCTCTATTCCCGTCAAGATTCCCGTCACGATGATGACATCTATGATGGTGGCGCATTGGATTCGGATTACGATGATTCAGACACTGGGTCAGCAGAATGGTACGAGGACATGGACAATCTTGAAGATGTTGTGGATGCTGAGATTCCAAGCGAGAGCAACACGGAGACGAGTGATGAACTGTCACTAGATGCGTCTCCAGCTGGCGATTCACCGAGTTCTACACCTGCAGTTGGCGCAGCTTCTACAACAAACCGTCGCGGGGGACAGCGACCTCCACGAAGTAAGGAGGAGGCCGAACGCTGGAAGGGCATCATTGACAATTGGCGCATCGTAGAAGGGTCTATTTATCTAATATAATAGATACAAAGCTCGCTACAACTTCTTGAGAGGAACATCTATTCTGTGGGGACCATTCAAACTAACCGGTTTCATCGCTCAGTTGCAAGCCCAGCTACTACAAGTGGGGTCAGTCGAATTTGCAAACACGGTAAGTAAGGTGCTTATTCTGCTTGTTATTCTCTTTGCTAACTATTACCGTATGTGTCCAAAGATGTACTCACCTAGACTAGTTACACCACTGCATGGCGACGCTCCACCGTCCACCCACCAGCTAAAGATGGACGACAAAATGGGTGGAGGTGATGGAATTCGAAAGCGACGTCAACGGCGGTGCAAGGTCTGTACTATACGGAAAACAAGCAGTACACAGCGGCAGGTGACGCGATTCTACTGTCCTGGCTGCAGTAAAGGCTCAAAACGGTACGTTGCTATGCTCTATGTTTCTTACTACTGCTATCTAACACGTATAATGCAGTGTCTACTTGTGTGACAAGGTGCGCCAAGCACATTACCTCAATAACAACCAGACTTGCTTCTCTATTTGGCACCAACTTTGGCGCAATGGAAGCGAGCGCCCACAGCCGCGCCACGGCCGCGGTATCCAGCTGAGGTCCGAGGGATGAACTGTCACTAGATGCATCTCCAACTGGCGATTCACCGAGTTCTACACCTTCAGTTGGCGCAGCTCTTACAACTAACCGTCGCTGAGGGCAGCGACCTCCACGAAGTAAGAAGGAGGCCGAACGCTGGAATGACATCATGGACAATTGGCGCATCGTTGAAGGGTCTGATTTGTCGAATCTAGTAGATACAAAGCTCGCTACAACTTCTTGAGAGGAACGTCTATTCTGTGGGGACCATTCAAACTAGCCGGTTTCATCGCTCAGTTGCAAACCCAGCTACCACAAGTGGGGTCAGCCGAATTTGCAAACACGGTAAGTAAGGTGCTCATTCTGCTTGTTGTTCTCATTGCTAACTAGTACTGTATGTGTCCAAAGATGTACTCACCTAGACCAGTTACACCACTGCATGGCGACGCTCCACCGTCCACCCACCAACTAAAGATGGACGACGAATGGGTGGAGGTGAATGGAATTCGAAAGCGACGTCAACGGCGGTGCAAGGTCTGTACTATACGGAAAACAAGCAGTACACAGCGGCAGGTGACGCGATTCTACTGTCCTGGCTGCAGTAAAGGCTCAAAACGGTACGTTGCTATGCTCTATGTTTCTTACTACTGCTATCTAACACGTATAATGCAGTGTCTACTTGTGTGACAAGGTGCGCCAAGCACATTACCTCAATAACAACCAGACTTGCTTCTCTATTTGGCACCAACTTTGGCGCAATGGAAGCGAGCGCCCACAGCCGCGCCACGGCCGCGGTATCCAGCTGAGGTCCCCCCCCCCAAAGCGGGCGGAAGGACAAGAGGGTCGTGAAGAGGAGGGGGGCGGTGGGGACGAGGAGGAGGCCGCAGGCCTCGGCAATGAGGGAAGTGATGGTGGTGAAAATTCTGATAGTGATCAGCACGAGACAGCGAATCTGGGTGTCGACGACGCGATAAGAAAGAGACCACCGAGAGAAAGAAAACAGTGAAACTGCGTAGGTAATA
>NW_003302617.1:3831-6184 GCF_000142945.1 Phytophthora infestans T30-4 | reverse complement strand
GATTACTTAGGTCATCGAGTCTCCAAAGAGGGGTTGGAGGCGAATCCTAAGGACCTGTCTTCGTTGGCGGATTTGTCCTTCCCACAGTCGTTACGGGCGATGCAATCCTTCTTGGGCAGTTTGAACTACTACAGTCGGTTCATCGAGGATTACGCACTGTTTGCTGCGGTACTATATGAATTGAGAGAGGTAGATTTTGCTGCGATGGCCACTCCAGCTGTCCGGATCAAAATCCAACAAGCTCTGGCCCTGGAGAGGTCGGATTCACGAAGGGATCCACGTAGTACGACGCCAGAAGAAGACCTAAAACAGGAGCTGGATCCACCCCGGGACCAAAGGAAAGAGGATCCAATCAGGATAGAGACGACGGATCAGAACTCGGAAAAGGCAGAATCTCGGTGGATCCGAGCTCAACACGCATTCGTGGAGCTGAGGAACAGGATCGCGACCACGCCCATCCTTTGTCATTTCGATCCGGAACGTCAACCTACGATTATAGTTTATGCCAGTGACTGGGCAGTCTCCGCAGCCTTGGTACAAGAACATGATGGGATCTGTCACCCAGTCACCTTCATCAGCCGGACACTGAAGCCAAATGAACTGAACTACGGAGCGGTGGAGAAGGTGATTCTCGCGCTCCTGCGCGTGTTGGATCTCAATTACAACCTGCTGGTGGGAAGATCCATCCGGATCCTGACTCGACACTCTACGCTAGCTTGGCTGTTCAAGTCGGCCGGGTTACAAGGACGTTTAGGACAGTGGGCAGCTTTGCTCTCGCCTTGGACACTGGAGATTGTGAAGTGTTTGAAAGGGGAAGACGAGATCCTGGGAGTCTTGGCCGCGAGCATCACACCTCGAGCTAAGATGGACGAGGCGCAGACTAGGATCGCTCCTAAGAAAGAGCCCAAACGCCGGATCCAGATCCCGATCTCGACGGTACAAGTGGATGAAGATCTGTACGTCCTGAGTTTCGATGAATCCGCTCGCGTACGATGCGGAGGAGGAGCATACAGCGCAATACTGTGGAGACTGCCCGGATGGGAAGTTGTACGGGCCAGATCCACTTATGCGGAAGGCCTCACCGTCAATGAAGCAGAGTACAACGGGCTCCTGTTGGGTTTGGATCTACTAAATGGATAGGATCCAAAAAGGCAGGTGGTTTGTGGGAATCCAAACTTGGTGATCAGACAGGTGCGAGGTGAGATCGACTGCAAGGCCCCGGCCCTAACACTGTTACGGCAGAAAGTGATGGTCCGCCTGCGTGGCTGGACGAATCACGAGTTGGTGCATGTCAAGCGAGATTGGAATGCCAGTGCAGATAGCTTGGCCAGTGCCGCTTTACGGAATCAATGTGGGGTTGAGGTGGAGAGAGAGGCTGAGCGTCAAGATCTTGTCACACTAAACCGACTAAGCCAAGTGGTGGTAGTTGGATCCGGGAAAAGGACGGTCCAGGTGATGGCTCTCACTAGGTCCAGAGGAAGGATTGGATCCAGCCCCCAGATTCTCGATGAAACATTTGTGAAGGGAGTCCGCATTGAGCGGATTCACAAAGCACAGAACGAAGAAGCGTGTATCTTGGGACTAAAGAAGTATCTGATGGGGGATGTACGACACCTGAGTCGGGAGGATACCAAATTCTACAGTATTATCGCTACGGAATACGCAATGGATCTGAATGACTTGCTCTTCTATTGTCCCCCTACGAAGAGAGTCGACGAGGATCGGGATGGATTGATGAGACTGGTGATGCCGGAAACCTTACAACAGGACGTCCTACATCACTATCACGCTAGTTTAGAAGGCGGACATCAGGGTATTGGTCGGACCTATCAACGGATCCGGGAATGTTTCCACTGAAGGGGACTATTCAAGAGCGTACAACGCTATGTCGGGGAATGTGTGGATTGTGAGACAGGCAAGGGCAGGCCCACAATCGAAGGGGAGTCACCTGGGAATGTCCAAGCGACTTACCCTTTCCAAATCATAGCCATGGATCACATCCCCTCGCTGCCCAAGTCGTTCAAAGGAAACACAGAGTTGTTGATCTGGGGTAGATCTGTTTACCGGATACGTGATAGCCAAAGCTAGCGCGTCTAGAACTGCACAAACCATCGCCGAATCGTACGAGGAGTGCGTTTTGCGAAGATTTGGAGCTAGTGAGATGATTCGGCATGATCGGGAACCAGGGCCTTATGTCTGATTTCTTTCGAGCCTTCAACCAGATCCTGGGGCAGAGACAGCGGGGCGACTATGGCATATCGTTCCCCAAGCAAATGGATCGGCCGACGCATGATACAGACGGTCGGGAGGAGGAAGGAGCGCTGATGTAAGCTGGGTCACATCGGAAAGAAAG
>NW_003302617.1:0-2540 GCF_000142945.1 Phytophthora infestans T30-4 | reverse complement strand
CCCCTACGAAGAGAGTCGACGAGGATCCGGGATGGATTGATGAGACTGGTGATGCCGGAAACCCTTACAACAGGACGTCCTACATCACTATCACGCTAGTTTAGAAGGTGGACATCCGGGATTGGTCGGACCTACCAACGGATCCGGGAATGTTTCCACTGGAGGGGACTATTCAAGAGCGTACAACGATATGCCAGTGAATGTGTGGATTGTGAGACAGGCAAGGGCAGGCCCACAATCGAAGGGAAGTCACCTGGCAATGTCCAAGCGACTTACCCTTTTCAAATCATAGCCATGGATCACATCCCCTCGCTGCCCAAGTCGTTCAAAGGAAACACAGAATTGTTGATTTGGGTGGATCTGTTTACCGGATACGTGGTAGCCAAAGCTAGTGCGTCTAGAGCTGCGCAAACCATTGCCGAATCGTACGAGGAGTGCGTTTTCCGAAGGTTTGGGGCTAGTGAGATGATTAGACATGATCGGGAGCCAGGCTTTATGTCTGATTTCTTTCGAGCTTTCAACCGGATCCTAGGCAGAGACAGCGGGCAACCATGGCATATCGTCCCCAAGCTAACGGATCGGCCGAGCGCATGGTGCAGACGATCACGAGGGCACTCAAGATGTATGTCCAGGATCTGGATCAGAGGGATTGGGATGAGTACGCAGAGCGGCTTCCCTTCGCAATTAACACCGCCCACGACAGGATCCGGGGTGATACACCATTTTACTTGGTATATGGGTGGGATCCCAAATCCACCCTAGAAGCGGCCATTCCAGTATGTAGCACCAAGAAGAGAAACCGAGATCCAAGGCGATGGCGATACCAAGTCCAGAAATACTACCGGCAAGCCAGATCCCAAGTGAACGAACGTCTGCGGAGTGCGATACAGGATCGAGCGGATCGACACAACGAAGACGTCCGTCCGCATTAAATCCAAGTGGGATCGCAGGTGTGGCTTTATTTGGATCGAGTGAAAGAAGGGTACGCCCGCAAATTGGCCCTTCTATGCCATGGACCGTTCCGGGTGAGCGAAAAGATAGGAGAACATGCGGTAAAGCTGGAAACGGCAGGTACCGAATATCGCTTGTTCCCTGTAGTACACGTATCCAAGCTGAAGTTGGTCAAGGAATATCCAGATCGGCCGCAAACCCGTCTTTCGGTGGATGGATCCGACCGGGTAGACTTCGACGAAGTCCTCCTACCGGAAGATAGTTGGAATGTGGACCTCGAGGCCGACGAGTTCGAAGTCGAGAAGATCACCGACATAAGGTCAGGGAAGCGAACTAGATACGGACGGATTTACCGTGAATTTCTGGTGTATTGGCGTGGATATGACGAACCCAGTTGGGTAGACGAGGCAGATCTGAACTGTGGAGCATTACTCTATGATTTCTTGAGGGATCGTACGAATCGTAACAGATTCGGCGTGATGCAGTCTCATGAAGAAGAGTAGGGAGGGGACCCATGGATGTGAGTTGGTCATGTCGATGGGAGGATGAAGAAGGGCCCACAGGAAGGGTGTGGGCCAGGAGGAGGAGGATCGCTGATGTGAGTTGATCACATCGGAAAGAAAGAGAAGACGAATCCACAGGGGAAGGGTGGATTAGGAGGAAGGAGTGAATGTTTATGCATAAAGAGTGACGTTTTACGTGCGAAGAGTCCGGCTTGATTTCAAGCGCGAGCTTTCGAGGGCCCGAACTATAATGACCCAAGTGGGACGGGGTCGTAGGCGCTAAATCCGGATGAAATCCAAGCGTGGATCCAACCGGATCCGGAATCCAGCCCAGATCCAGGTGTACACTGAAAGGGTGGATCCAGCCCAGATCCAGGTGTACACTGAAAGGGTGGATCCAGCCCAGATCCAGGGGTTCACTGAAAGGGTGGATCCAGCCCGGATCCAGGTGTACACTGAAAGGCTCTGACTGGATTCCTCAACCGACGAGGGAATGTTGCAGACATATTCAAGTAAGGGAGTGTGGATTATAATAGCTTATGCAAAAAGGCTAGCTCGACCCAGTTTCCAGTCGCTAGTTACTACTACGAAACGAATCCACGAGGACTGAAACTGGGGGCGTGGCGTCAAAGAGTGATAGGGATCAGGTAGTGTGGTGTAGCGGGATCAGCAAAATCTGCGAGATTGCCGGATCCAGCTTACCAACTGCACCCAGACACCGACTAACGGAGGGGGTCCCCCGATGATCCGTGTTCTACCGAACGTTCCTCACCTTGTCTAGCCGTCGGTAGGGCAGGATTTTGCTATCTCGGTAACTTCCGAAGCGTTCAAGTGGTGAAGCTTGAGTGTCTTGGCGAGACGTGGGGATGGGATGGAGCAGCAGTGGAAAACCTTCACTCTGCGTCCGGGGATGGTTTCGAAATCCTAAGCGAATATTCGAGCTTATGGGTCCGGGGCCTAGATCGTGGATCTGGCCGTAGGGTTGCCTTGCGGGTGTGTTCCCTTGCCTTTGCGTCGTACTTGCCGCCTCCTGTGACGGGATCTTGAGAGTTGAGAACCTCTAGGGTGTAACCGACCAAGTAGTAA
>NW_003302616.1:1844-5541 GCF_000142945.1 Phytophthora infestans T30-4 | reverse complement strand
AAATTGGAGATCTCCGCTTAACATTCAGAGCACGGCAAACATTGAGTCTTCCGACAGCTTACCTGGATGTGCTGTCTGTGTCTACAAATCTCGTGCACCATGAAAGAAAAAAGCTTGAATCGCTCGGAGTTGGTACCGTGAGTTGTATCGACAAGCAGACCCTCGGAGCTGCGATTGGGAGTAGCTTGTTTACTTCGTCCAGGGTCCCCGTGTTGAGGCGCAGTCAAATTGCTCGGAGTTGTTCTGCTTTACCAACCCTGTGGTTGGGCGACACAGTGCGTAGAGAAACTACGAGGTAATAGTTGCGCTTCTGGAGGAGCGACAACTTTTATAACAAAAACATTATAAAACTCAGTACGCAAAATACTAAAAATAATTCGACAGAATCAAATTACCCTTTGTTTCGCAGCCAAGAGGCCTGGCATGTTGCCGAGGTCTCTTCACTGCGTTTCGTTTTCTTGGATTCCCGGTGTGAGTGCACAGGTAGTAGACAACACAGTGAGGAAACCCCGCGTTTTGAAGCAGCTCCGAGTCAGCCCTTGGTGCGCGTATTGTTCTTGAACTTTTTATTTCTTCTGTCTCGAGTCGTGGATGTTCGTTTGTACATGTAATAGCTCTAACAGAAGCAGAAATTGTCAATTCATATGCTCTCTGCTGCTTCGCAAACCAGGTTTTGTACCTAAAATGTCCTTTCGCAATACGTAGCGAAATATGAATCAAACTTGGTGACCAATATAAACGTTTATCTATAAGACTTGGGCACGTGACATAAAGTGCACGTGGCGAAGATGGAGGCCGGTGTGCGCTTGTGTTTGATTCGGCAGCTACAGCGGCATACGTCGTCGTATGCAGTTTCCTCAGATGCAATGCGCGCTTCTGTCTGCCTGTATTGCGTTTCGTTTTGCGTACGCGCAAGAGGGGGGGGATTTGGAATTGATTCACAGCCACAGAAAAGCATTGGAATTAAACGTTCGTTTGGACGGCGTTATTTAACGCTGTATCCACGCGTCCTTCCTGGAAAGCCTGAGCTGCGGAACATAAACTAAATTTATGTTCCGGATCCATGTTTTTTTGTGGTACACTTTCATATTAGTATAGCGAAAGCATGGAGCTATATTATTGCGATTCGACAGATTGTCCTATGGACATCTGTCTCGATGACGTTGAATATATTGATGAACCTGAGTGCGATTATGTTATTGATAACAGCGAGTACTCTACCCCTCTTAAAGTAGTAAGGAACTCTGCTAAAAAAAAATGAACCATACCACTTTGTGCTAAAAGAGGAAGTGAAGCCTCTAGCGATAAAGCTACCTAATGATCTTAAGTCACTTGATATTGAGGCTTAATTACTGGCTCCTACGGTCGTGAAGTAATTCTTTTCCAAAGTACTCATCTTGTTCCTTTTAATAAGTCTGAGATTATCTTGTGGCTCCCAGGAGTCTGGCTCATTACCGACCCATTTGATTAGGTATTTATACTACCCCTTCCGCATTTTTTTGGCATCCAATATCCTCTCCGCCTCGATAATATCCCCTCGATATATAGTTGCGTCCGTCGCTTCAGATTGAACCACTTTGAGCTCATTTGGAGCTTTGTAGGAACCGGCTCTTTATTTGCGATTCGACGACATAAGTCGCCTTATGACGCGGATGAAACCCCGTCCGAGCGGACTCTGCCTTGCCATGACTTGCCGCGCAAGGACCAAATCTGACGAGCAATGCTCGCGAGAGGCTCTACCCTCCGGATATTGCTTCCAACATGAAAAAGATTACAAGACTCAGCTGTTCAAAAAGAAGCTCAAGAAGATGCATCGACGTGTTCGTACTCTCAGTGAGAAGCTTAACGCTTATCATCGAATGATAGTAGATATCAATCGCTGTGATTATATCAAATATCGACTGGATCAGCTGGAACAGCACACACCATATCGATTCATCTGCAACGATCCTCGTTCCAAAGAGGAGATCGAAGAGATTTTTGATCTCGCCTTCGATGAGTGCCAACAATCGTATATATCCTTGCTCGAGAGAAGGAATGCAATAGTTCATAAATACACGATGCAGAACTGGGAGGAGCAACACGCCCAGCGATCAGCTCAACTAGGGAAGATTGAATATAAACCACGATTCAGGAATTAATTTCGAGATTGGTATATAGCATCATCGGAAAATGTTCCCAAATTTTACTTCACTAGCTCAACGCGAGCAAAAACGCCTCGATCTGCTTGAACGCGTCAAGCGCCGTGTAAGACGAGAGGAGCAAAAGCGAGGAATGTACGCAGATGCTCAATGGGCATCAGATGTCATGAATACCATCTCAGTCTTTAGACAATCCACTCAGGATTCGTCTATTCAGACTGATGATGGTCTTTTAAAAAAGCCTCCTATAGTAGTTGATACCACGGTAGGCTTGCAAGACGGAACTCAAACACCATTGGAGAAAATTGTGCAAGAATCTGTGGCTAATGAGGACATTGAGAGCCAAGGTTCTCGGGCATCGCCCTTCAACTAAATCCCAAGAAATCCCTGAAGATAAAAGACGAACGACGTTCGAGGTCGGAGACTCTCGGACCGAGTTCCGAGAGCCCCCTCTTCCATCTTCAGTAGAAGAAAAAACAGCCTAAAACCACTCTAGTAATACCAGAGTGGTAAAATCACTTTCCTTTCTTGCGGTTGGAAAGTGCCCATTGTATGGTAGTCGAGAGTGGGGTCCCGAGTAGCCGTAACCTTGAGCGTAGTAGCCGTAAACTTGAGCGTAATTCCTTGGCGACGTGGCAGCCGTCGTGAGTCTCTTGATCGTCAGGGGCGAGTTAATTGTAGCCTGGGAGTGTTGGCCCCATGGCACACAGTTATGCTGTGTTTTGCTCCAGTTGGGCGTCTTCAGTATCGGTTTCTGCTGGGAGTACGAGGGTGAGTCCAAGACTGCTCACTAAGTCCCGCAAGTGCCGACGTTGAAACCCAGAATGGCTCAGTGTTTTAAGCAGAAGATCTTGATAGTAGCGCTCAACGTGGAGTGTCACTACCGCCTTGACTTGTGCTTGTACGTCGATAAGGTTGACTGAGAGTTCATGGAAGCGGATGTCGTTCCGGTGCATCCATAAACAGCGAAGAACCACAGTCCGTACAATGTGAAGCATCACAAAGAGGCTGTAGCCGTACCGGGACTTGGCAGAAGGTATGGGCTCAACCTTGAACAACAGTATTGATTCCCATTCCAGTGTAGACTTGAAAAAGCCTTGGAAAACAGCAAGCCAGGCTTGCCACACTTGCCCTCCAATTGATCCTCGTTAAGGGATTTAAATTGTTCTCATTCCAATTGCCCGACTCGAAGAGCCAGAGCATTGTTATTTATTGTCACTACCTCCCTGTGTCAGGATTGGGTAATTTACGCGCCTGCTGCCTTCCTTGGATGTGGTAGCCGTTTCTAAGGCTCCCTCTCCGGAATCAAACCCTAATTCCCCGTTACCCGTTAATGCCATGGTAGGCCCATATCCTACCATCCAAAGCTGATAGGGCAGAAACTCAATCGATTTATCGCGCAAAAGCGCGATCCGCACAGTTATTATGACTCAACACAATACCAGCCCGAAGACTGCATTGGTTTCAATCTAATAAATGCTACCCGCCCGACAAGCAGTTGGGTATTGATGCATGTATTAGCTCTAGAATTACTACGGGTATCCAAGTAGTAAGGT
>NW_003302616.1:0-1191 GCF_000142945.1 Phytophthora infestans T30-4 | reverse complement strand
TGTTGGCTCGACTCGGCGAGGAGATGAGAACGAGATCGGAATGGATGATGATGTTCGCGCCTGTGGCGATCGCGCAGGCGAAGTGGCCGATGTTGGGTCCCGAGTTAACTCAGCCGGTGCGTGCAGCCAACATCGATCAGTTGGTGGAAGGAAACTGTGTTGCTGTTGAAAGGCGATGGGCTATCGGTGCAACAGCCGACCAAACAGCCTCATTCTGTCCGACTGGAGTCTGACCCGTGGCGGAGCCGAGCTCTGGCAATGGAAGAAGAAGCTCAGAGTAGCGTTTGGATTGGAGAAGGCCCCTGGTGGAACGAAGAAGGTGTACAGCCGAGTAGCCGAGTTCAAACCACTCGGCGAGGACCCGAGCAAGATTCCTTTGCCGAAAACCCCGGAGACGAAGAGACGTGAAGTGTTCCGCGCTACGCAAGGGACTCCGTACTTTGAAGACTCTCACATGCTGACTCCATTAAAGCTAAACCCGACTCAGCGAGCGCCGAGTCGTGGGCAGCGAAATGTAGGTCGTTATCGTGAATTGTATGACGCTGCAGATGAGGCTGAGGCTTACGAGGAGGATGAAGAAGACGGCGACGCCTTCGACGTGAGAGGTAACCGTGAAGAAACCGTGAAGGACTACATTCGAAACTTGAGCTTTGACGCGGCTGAAGAAGACTCGACGCAGTACCTAGAAGTCCGAACCCACGCCTCGCTCGACAAAATCGCCGAGTTCGAAGGAAAGCGCTACCGCTCTGACGCGTCGCTCCAGTGGCTCAAGCGGTTCATCTACGAGATGAAGAGCACCAGGATGCCCCAAAGTGCATGGTGCGAGCCTTTCTCGCTATGCTTGGGACGCGCGGCGAAGAGTTGGTACAGGCAGCTGCCGAAGAAGACTCAGCGACGTTGGAAACTACTCAGCGAGGCGTTCCTGGATTATTACTGCTCACAGTTCGACCAATCCGCCCGCACTCGTTACTACTCGGCGAGACGTAAAGTCAACGAACCGATCTGCGACTTCCTGATCCGACTCAACGGGTACGCTCGGACAGCCAAGATCCAGTACGAGAAGGGTGGCGCCGACGCAGCTGACCATGTCGAACACTTCTTGCTGCATTGTGGTGATGACGATGTGATGGATTTAATGTACCCCTTGCAGTTGGAAGACATCAGTAAGGTGGAACAGATAATCAATCGTCG
>NW_003302615.1:3223-4983 GCF_000142945.1 Phytophthora infestans T30-4 | reverse complement strand
TTGCTTGAGACCGTAGATCGCCTTGAGCAGTTCCACGCAGTCGTAGCCGTCATCAAGTTCCACGCCTTCTGGAACACTGCAGAACACCTTCTCCTTCATCAAGCCGTACAGGAACGCCGTGACGACATCAAGTTGGTCGAGGGGCCAATTGAAGAACTTGGCCACAGCGATGATCGTTCGCAGCGTGACGTACTTGACCACCGGCGAAAACGTCTCGGTGTAGTCGATGCCGTACTTCTGCACAAATCCTTTCGCGACGAGTCGAGCCTTGTATATCTCGATGGATCCGTCGGCTTTACGCTTGATCTTGAACACCCACTTGGTTCCGACCGCACGCTGGTTGTTCGGTAACTTGGCGCCACGAAACACTCTATTGAGGGTTGCTGGTCTTGGTACTGTGTACCAGTTGGACCCATTAACCGGTCAACCTGAACCGGTCCAATACGATCCCGCTGTGATTATGGTACGTTGTTTATGCCACCCATGATTGGACGAGTAGAATGATTGGACGAGTACAGAATGATTGGATGACCTAGGTAGTGAGGACAGTGTAAGCCCCGATAAATCAATCACTTTCGAATCTTCCTTCTTCCGCTCAAGTGCCTTCACCCCGGTCTCCGCACCAAGTGCAGAAGTCACTCCGTTCAGTCCCAAGCTTCGTTCCAACACCTCTACACTGACAACTACGTGACGTGGAACCGCTATATGCGTGGCGTGTTTCTGACCAAGTCGGTATGGCACGTAGTGAGCCGGGAAACGACGCCGAGCTTTACGGACATCCGGACCAAGGACGACTACGTCAAGGCGAGCAACATTGCGTTCGGACTGATGTTGCTCCACATGAACGCGGACTACCATCACGTGGTTGATGACTGCGAGGAAGCGTGGGGCGCGTGGACGCGCTTGAAGACGCTGTATGGTGGGTCGCAGACGGCTGGCCGCATCTACCTGAAGCGCCAACTCTTCAGCATGGAGATGTCGGAAGGCGGCAATGTCTTGCATAATTGCAACGAGGTCCTCAACATCAGCGCCAAGCTCAGCAGCATCGGCGCCAAGATGGAGGACGAGGACGTGGCGATCTGCTTACTGCGAAGTCTCCCCAAGAGCTACGAGAACGTCGTGCTCAATCTGGAAATGAGCAATGCAGAGCTGCGGTCGCAAGACGTTGTGAAAGTGCTCACAAACGAGCACATCAAGCGACAAGGGTGAGAAGACGGCGACGGTGAAGACTGAAAACGCGGCCAAGGCGTTCAACACCGACCGAGAGTCTCGCCAATGCACGTACTGCGGGAAATTGGGGCACATGATTGACAAGTGCTGGACCAAGCAGAAGGATGAGGGTCGAGGTGCTCGACGCGGCGGCAACGGCCGTGGACGCGGAGCTAACAACATCCAGTGGCGAAACGACGGCGACGACGACTACGACTACGATCGAGTAGCGTTCGCGGTTTCCCTGGAATGTGGAGTATCGACGAACAAGAATGTGTCTGGAATGTGGGCGGTCGACAGTGGTGCCACACACCACATCTGTAACGACAAGTCCAAGTTCGCCAATCTCATCGAGCGCAATGAAGGCGAACTTTCGGTGGCCGACGGGAACAAGGCGGCTATCAAGGGTGTGGGGACCATCGTGGAAAGAGTGGTCCTGCCCAACGGCACCGAGCGCGAGATCGAGATCAAGAACGCGCTCTATGTGCCTAACATGAGCAAGAATCTGCTTTCAGTACCGCAGATCAACAAGAACGGAAAGTTCCAGGTGG
>NW_003302615.1:0-3123 GCF_000142945.1 Phytophthora infestans T30-4 | reverse complement strand
GTGGTGGCATCGGCGGATCTCGTAGATGGACTCTACTGTGTCTTCGCACGCCTCTTCGATCAGCAAATGCGGCGACAACTGGAAGGACGGTCGACCTGCATGCGCGTATGGGTCACGCTCCAGTCAAGGTGCTTCGCAAGATGGTCGACAACAAGATGATCAAGGACGCGAAAGCACCTTCCAAGCCTAGCGGACCAAGTCTGTGTCGCGGCTGCCAGCAAGGCAAGATGGTCCAAACACCATTCCCTAGCAGCCGTGACAAGCGTCGTTACGACACCTTCGAGTTGCTTCACTTCGACATTTGCGGACCTATGGAGAAAGCCTCGCTTGGTGGCAGCAAGTATTTGCTACTGATCATGGACGAAGCCAGCGGATGCATGAAGAGCTTCTGTCTGCGCGCCAAATCAGAAAGCGAAGACTGTATCAAGACGTACATCACGAAGGTGCAGAAGCAGTTTGGCAAGAAAGTCAAGTTCGTGCGACACGACGGAGATCGTGAGTTTGCGACTAATTCGCTTAAAGATTTCTACGAAGACGAAGGCATCGAGTAACAAACCACAGATCCGTACGCGCACCAGACTAACGGCACGGCAGAGCGGGCCATGCGCACCATCGTCACGATCGGCCGCAGCATGCTGCATCATGCCAAGCTGGACAAGTGTTTCTGGGGTGAAGCGGCGATGACGGCCATCTACGTGAAGAACCGCCTGCCGTCACCAAAGATGGAGTGCAAGACTCCGTTCGAGATTGTGTACAAGTCCGCGCCGAGTGTGAAACACATGCGCGTCTTCGGCTGTCGAGCTTTCATCTTAACTCTGAAGGAGAAACGGCTCAAGTGGGATCCGAAGGCTCGCGCCAGATTGTTCCTGGGCTACAAAGAAGTATCCAAGGCGTATCGACTTTATGACATCGAGGCGGGGCAGGTGGTTATCAGTCGCGATGTCAACTTCGATGAATCGACCTTTGGACTTTCAGAGCCAATTTCCGATGAAGACGTCGACGACCTGGACTTCGAATCTCTCGACATCGACAATGACGGTTCGCGTCAGACGGAGCACAGGCATGCGGGGAAGCGCAAGAGCCGCCCGAGTGACGAAGATGAATCTGCCACAAGACCGCGAACTACGCGTCATGGACCCGGACTGGAAGAAGCAAGTGCGCCGACCAATTCGTCTTCACGTCGAGCAGACGTAAACGAAGAAGAAAAAGCTGGAGATCAAGATGAAGAATCGACTCCCCCCGTGTTTTGGCGTGCAAGTGCCAACGCAGTTGAAGCTGCGGTGGACTTATCGGAGCCAGCGACTTTCCAAGAGGCGGTGAACGGCCCCGACCAAGTGCACTGGCGCAAAGCAATTCGTGCTGAGCTCAAGTCGATGCGACTTCGAGGAGTGTTCCGTGCTGCTAAGTTGCCGAACGGACAACGCGCTATTGGTACCAAGTGGGTGTTCAAGATCAAGCGCAAAGCGGACGGATCGATTGAGAAGTACAAGGCACGCCTCGTGGCCAAGGGCTTCAAGCAAAAGTACGGCATCGACTACACTGAGACGTTCTCGCCGGTTGTCAAGTACGTGACGTTGCGCATGGTGATCGCTTTGGCCAAGTACTTTGGCTGGCCGTTAGACCAACTAGACGTGGTGACGGCATTCCTGTATGACGTGATGAGGGAGATCGTGTTTTGCGTGGTTCCCGAAGGTGTCGAGCTCGACGGTGACTTCGACTGCCTGGAATTGGTGAAGGCCATTTACGGTCTAAAACAAGCTTCGCGCGTGTGGAACGAGACTTTCGACGAGTTCGTATGCTCTATCGGCTTTCAAGTTTCGGCCTTTGACCCGTGCCTCTACATCAAAGTTGTTGATGGCCACTGTGTACTCATACTGGTCTACGTCGACGATGTCCTGGTCACCGGAAGCTCACTCGAGCTGATCTCACGCACGAAGGACGACCTCAAGACACGCTTCGAAATGACTGACAGCGGCAAGTGTGTGTTCGTCCTTGGGATCGAATTGGTAGACGGTCCGGACGGCAGCGTGACGATGAGCCAACGGCGTTATGTGGATGACATCCTGAAGCGCTTTGGTATGGACGAGTGCAAGGCTGTGGTAAGTCCGGTGGATATAAGCACTCGACTGGTTCCAAGCGACGCGGCGACCAAGGTACAAGCTCCGTTTCGCGAAGCTGTTGGTGCACTAATGCACCTGATGACCGCGACGCGTCCAGATATTGCGTACGCGGTGGGCTATGTGTCGCGCTTCATGGAGAATCCCCAAGAAGAACACCGGGTTGCGGTCAAGCGCATCTTTCGCTACCTGCAAGGCACCAAGACGCATGGAATCTGCTACAAGCCGGGTAACAACATCGACTTTCGCGGATACTCTGACGCAGACTGGGCTGGTGACCTCGCGGACCGCAAGTCGACTTCCGGCTACACGTTCATGCTGATGGGTGCGCCAGTGAGCTGGGGCAGCAAGAAGCAGTCAAGTGTTTTGCTGTCTATGTGGTAAAGTGCTTTCTCAGAAATAAGAGAATGGGCCTGACGCGGGGTCACTATCCCGAATCAATGACAATTTCAAGTGATTAGAGAGGATTTGGGTTGGCTGGCACGGATGCAAGTTGCCGGTGGTGGATTAGCCATGACGAGCAGCGCCCCGTATGAAGTGACGATGGATCTGGTATGAGCGATGTACGAGAAGGCAAGATCCACCAAGACTTACCTCGGATCCACCCTTACTTGGATTCACCTAAATGGATATGGGATATACTATACAAGAGTGGATCGGGTGTGGATCCTATGAAGGAAGGATGGCAGGTGCCCTCTAAAGGTGGATCTAGTAGCCACGGCTAACGAGGAGTCAAGATCCACCACGAGGTGACCCGGATCCCATGCTTTCGAGTTAGGATCCAAGGAGGGAGGATCCCGCCTTAAGGGACCTGGATCCAGGGTATAGGTATGATGGATGCAGTGGATCTAGAACTTTCGTGGGACAGTGGAGATCACAGACGGTTGCGAGATGATGTTGGATGAGTGGAGAGCTCAGGTCCACGACGAGTGTACACTTTCAAGTGAAGTGGATCCAAGCGACCATGGATCCTGATGAGTGTACCCATAATAGGGTAACCATAATG
>NW_003302614.1:1961-5233 GCF_000142945.1 Phytophthora infestans T30-4 | reverse complement strand
ACTTGTACAGCTTCGCCATAATTTTTCATGGTCTGTTATGCTAAGAAGACCTGTAGTGACGCAGTCTACAGCATCATAGAGGTTGCGACCAGTTTGAGGAGAGACCTCCAGCTGCAGCTGCGTCGTCGGTCTTCCACTTGATCTCGTCGGAGGAGCTAGACGTCGCTCCATTCAGAGTACTGGCAGCATCTTGGAGACTGGCGCGCTCCTCCACACAGGAGCTGACGATGCGTGAAGGTCGACGCTTGTGGTCGTCGATGGTTCCAACCATGTAGGACCGAATTGCAGCCGGCGTTTGGAACGCGTGCGTGCCATCATTTTCTACAACACCCGAAATGTAATAGTGATTCTTACCACCGGTTTGACACGTCTCCGTCTCGTAGAAAATCGCAAACTTGTTGGTAGGAAGATCTTCCCAGGCGACTGATGTAGCGAACTTCCAGTGCGGGCAGTTGTTGATTTGCATGCAGACAAAGTCGACAAGACTCGTGTAGAGAGCGTATTGGTCGCCCTGGAGATTCACTGTCAGTGTCGGCAGCATTGCGGTTTTGATGGAGCTCGAAGGGAGTAAAATGGAGAATAAGGGCGATGCTAACAGACTGCGTCTAGTGATTTATCGAGTTCATGCTATCCAGTTCTGTCGAATCGCCAATGTTCGATAGAAGCTCATCGACAAACTTTATCGAACGTGCTCGAGGTGCGAACAGCGTCGTAATGGTACCAGCGCGATCCGTGAAGTGAGCTCTTTTAAAATATATATCAAGCAATTTTAGAGCTAACGCTATGCAAAAATGACAAGTTCATGTTTTTTTTTTCTTAAACTGTTGTAATTGCCTTGCTTTGCTCATTCGTCGTCGTATTGGGAAGAACGTCAAACCAGTTCAAAGACAAACCTCCAGCTGCAGTTGATCCGTCGCTGCTCCAGTCGATTGTGGTCGAGTAGTTGGCAGCAGTCTCATTCGCTTCGTCGACGGTGGCGTACTCCTTGTCATCGAGGCATGCATTTGTAATAACGGAAGGTCGACGATAGTAATTGTTGGTGTGTCCAACCATGATTGACCGGATTGCTTGCGGAGGACGAAACTCTTGTTCCCCAGTACCACGTTTGAAGAGATAATAACGCTCACCGCCAGCGTGGCATGTGGTGGTCTCGTAGAAACTGACAAACTTGCCAGCGGGGAGGTTCGTCCAGGAGATTGACTCGGCCACCTTCCAGTACGGACAGCTCGCAATTTTCAAACACGTCCAGTCCTCGGGGTTTACGAACGTCAGGCTGTTCGTCTTCGGCAACACCACATCAATGATCAGCGTTGGCATCTTCCTGTCAAGGCGTAAATACCGAAATGCATCGACATACCAACTTGTTTCTAGCGTCTTCCAATGAACATAAGAGCCTCGGTTTTACGAAGTAGAGCGAAATCGTTCGAGGTTGCATTTCGAATCGCGATTTTTGTACTTCACTGATATTCCTTATTCTAAATCGAAGGAAGTATTATTCACGTTACGTAAAGAGCGGGATACATGTATATGATTTCCAGAACTAAATTCGAATGAGAGTTCTCTGGATATTTTTATCCAGAGTCGTACCAGGATCCACACCCTGTTCAATTCAAATACCTGGCCAAAAACGGCAATAATAGGCAAACGAGGAAATGGATTCTACGCTTGAAAATAGCATACTGTCGAGAACACCATCTAGTTTTAAGAACACACTGGGCCGCTAAAATGACGTCGACGTGCATTCAAGTTGATTCGAGCACCAATTGGGTAGCAATTGTTTCTCCAATGAGAAAAGGTAGTTATGTTTCTTTCGATTTCTTCCAGGATCCCGCAAATCGGGTTGTTTTTGAGCCTCAAGGTTATTCCAAATGAATACTTTTCTCCCGAGTACTTAGCGAATTTGCGTAAATATCCTGTGACGCGAGATACGCGCTGCCTGTGCGTTTTAGCATCTCCTTTTTCATGCCAACAATGTTGTTCCCATGTTTTTAATCATTCCGAACAAGCGGTTGCTGTTAGTTTGGACTACTTGCTTTACCACGGCATCATCGAGTTTGCAGAGATCAATTAATTATGTTCTCTTAATCGTCGGGAGCTTCACTGAATACGTTCTCGTCATCTTTGCCACCTTCTTCTCCTTCGCCCGTTTCTTTGTCGACATTCCTGATGTCGCGGTCTCCTTCTCTCGTCGGGGTCGTGTATCTTATGTAAGCCGGCGACGTAGGAACTTAGACGTAAACGTAAAGCAAATGTATTAACTTGTTTCTTGTTTCTGTTTCTTGAGCACTTCTGTTGAAAGAAGGAAAATCACGACTGAGAGCTTCCCTACCTGCTCTCCTACCTACGAAGGTATCTCCTAATAGTCCCCCTCCGGACCGACATCACTCTCAGCTTCACTATCCTCCCACTGTCTGGATTCCTTGGTTCCACGTCAGACTTGGAACGAGGCCGTCTGAGTAGTAGAGTCGGGATAGTCAGACGTGGCATCAAGCTTCTGCAGTGCACTTAACTGTCGGAAACACTCGTCCAGAATAGCCAGCCCTTCTGCCAGCCGTAGACCGTGACAATTCTCCCCGACTGACTCGCCGAGCCTCGTTCCCTTCAGCATGTCCGACGGTAGTGGTGGTCGTCGAATCCGGAACGACAGGTGTCGTTCCAATCGAAGCTCCGCTTGAATCTCTTTCCACAGACGACGTTCCACTTCTCGGACTGCCACGCAAAAGGTCGAGGCTGGTCTTCTCTCTCCCTTCCCGGCGCTCTTTCTTATTCCCGAGCTTAGTCCACTCTTGTTGAGCCGTTGAAATGCCAGATCGATCGACTCTCACCTGCTTGCGAGGCCCAATTATACCTCGTAGCGTGACTATAGCAACCCAGCGTCAGCACCGACGCGTTCTAATAGAGACAAGCGAGCGAGAATCCAGCACCACGTCAACTAGTAACGAAACAAATGCGACGGCCATCCATCCGCATAGTACGCCCTCCACGCCCTCATACAGCACGCGTGGCAAGTAGAACATGAGAGACATAAGCAGTTGCATCACGAGATAGACACCAGTTAGATATTCGCCCACACGATCAATCGAGGCAACCACAGCTTCAGCCATAGCCCTCAAGTAAC
Organism: Phytophthora infestans T30-4; assembly: GCF_000142945.1. Classification (NCBI taxonomy): domain Eukaryota; phylum Oomycota; class Peronosporomycetes; order Peronosporales; family Peronosporaceae; genus Phytophthora; species Phytophthora infestans. The sequence continues at coordinate 2,115 of NW_003302614.1, read as the reverse complement.
GACAGGAAGACGTCCAGATAAGCTGCACCACATCAGGAACGAAGAGGCAGAACGAGTGATGCCACGCCTTCGCACCACTTAAGGCACAATCGTCCCAAATATTTCCCAAATCGAGATTTCGTAGGTTCCGGAGTACCGCCATAGGACCGAGGAA
>NW_003302614.1:0-1588 GCF_000142945.1 Phytophthora infestans T30-4 | reverse complement strand
CACGAGTCACCCAAATCGTTATCTCTCACGTCGTTCCATTTTGCACCCAGTCGCTAACGTCTTTCTCCGACGTGTCCCTCCGTCAGCCACTAACCTTTCGAGGGAAACTTATTCGTCAGTTTCCAACTATCTCAGCAGCGAGCATTTCTCGACGACAACAGCCTCTCTTTCGCCATGTCCAAGCGTCTGTCAGCAGCAGAGTGCACGCGTTTCAAGGCCTTCTTCGACGCAGCACTCGACTACGACGAACATGGAACGCCAGGCGACGACGCCAAGGCCATCAAGCGGGAGTTCTGGACCGAGTTACGAGGACACTTGGAAGGTAACGGCCTATCTACAGGTCTAGCGCATCTGGACCAACTCGTGGATGATTTGTTAGAGGAACGGTCTCCAGTTTCTCTGCACGGTCCCGTAGTCGCTATGCCTTCGCAGCCCGGAGTCTCAGCTTCAGCACCGTCGCCTGCCAAGTCGTCCACCGCATCAGCCACTTCGTCTGCGAAAAAGACCACCCGTAGCAAGCGAAAAACCCGTAGCGGACCACCGCCTGTCAAGACGACCAAGAAACTACGCAGTAGTGACAAGCCTGCTCCGTCACCATCTCCACTCGTTCCGTCCGCGGAGTATAAGGCGTTGATCGACTTGAATCCCGACGCACCAGACTCCGTGAAGGCTGCCGTTTACTCGATCCTCGCCAAGGCCGAAGCAGCGGGAAAGAAGCCTTGGTGTATCGCCTACCCGTGGACCGGACGACCTCAATGGTACAATCCTATCCGTTTCCGCGCTGTGTATCGTGCCCATTGGCGTTTCTAGATGATGCATCGGCGTGCCTTTTGGGAGTGGGCTCTGTACGCGCCTTTGGCGTCGTAGACGGCGCAGAATAACCGCCGGAAGGAAAAGATGCGAGCTGTTCAAGCCCGAGTCGCCTTCATGAGCTTGTGCATTGAGACTTGGGGCTTCTATGCCTTTCTCACGCTCCTCGATAAGTGCCCGTTGATGTTCTGGATGGGCGGCCAGCCCGGCCGAGACAATAAGAAGACGCTGCACTACGATGGACCTCTAGCCGACGCTCTCACCTCCCTCGAAGACAAGGATCCGGAACGATACAAGGCCACGATCGCTAATGCACTGGAACCCGTGCAGATCGACGCCTACGGCAACCCAAGCATTCGCGCCCTCCTGGAGACGACGGAGGCTCTGGTCCCTACCGCTAAGCCGGCCAACCGGCTGTCCATGGTGGCTCTGGCACGCGTTCGTCTCGACCTCCAATCGTTAGTGACGCCCAAGGACACGTGGGTAGGGTCGAAGAGTGACGAACCTTGGAGGACCCTCATCAGCGACGCTACCGTGAAGCAGACCCAGCTTACCGTCGCGACGGAGTTGAAGAAAGGCACATACCAACTTCCCGAAGTCCGTGGTCCGACCAAGACGGAGGTCAAGCGTGCCCTGATTGGTCCATAAGTGAGCATGGCTCCTCACTATCAACCAATCAGATGATGACGCCTTGGCACACGCTACCCGTGTGCCACTTTATCTACTTACTTATGTAATAACTAAAGAAATATCTACCTACTTATGTAATTGGAGTTGG
>NW_003302613.1:4386-6005 GCF_000142945.1 Phytophthora infestans T30-4 | reverse complement strand
AGCCGATATGCAGGAGAGCTTGAGTGTCATGGCATCTCCTTGAACAGGTATCTCCAGAATTAAACAAGAAGATAAGGGACAAGTGAAAACGGTTGCGGCGTCTTCTTCGACGCGTCCTCTGAATGGCGGCAGTGAGTCAAATATTTGTTGTTGTGTCGGAGGAGAGTTCCTCAAAGACACGGGGATCCAAACTGGCAGCTTGTCATGCAGCACAATAACAAATCCGCCGACCTGCCTCCCTTGGCCATGCAGCACTCGGCAACTTTTTCGGCCGTTTTTGCATCTACGTTCCAGCACCCTTCAGTGAAGCAAGACTCTGGTTGCAACTGGGCATTCGAAACGGAATACATCGCCATCACGCATGCGATTAAGAGATAGCCACGAGCGTTAACTCTCATTCTTGGTCGAGAAAATTCAATGCCTGGAAAAAAGGGAAGTGGTGTTGTCCAATCCGAACAAGGACTCAAAAGATAATGCGTCGTACTTTAGCCGACAACGGTCGTCACAGCATTTGAAAAGGTCGTCCAGTAATCTGAATACGGTCGCGACTAAACCTGATACTTGTAAGCCGTAATCCGATGAAGGTCGTGACTGATTTTATCGAGATTTGACAGAATGATGCTGAAGATTGCTTACAGAAGTCCCTTCAATAACACTTAAAGTTAGTCTTTTATCTGCCCCTAAAGCGGGATAGGATTGTCTAAAGACATGAATGCTCTATGATGTGGCCGGGATGAGATTGCCTAAAGACATGAATGCTCTATGGTGTGGCCAACACATATTATTTTGTAAAGGCTACGATGTTACGCTTTTATGAAAGCAATTTTTAATTGTACGATTTTATTGGACGAAAGCTACAAAATACTGTGCGTCGCTACACTCCTGGACACAATTATACGGCCACCTCGTCGAGTGCCCATAACTCAGTCAATTTTTATTATTTGACGGGGCGGTTTTCACACAAGTTCCAAAACATGCTTCAAAATAGCAAGGATGGGCTAACGCTCGCATTTTTGCACTTTATAGGGAGGCTCACATACAAAAAAAGAGAGGTGTCAAAGTGGACACAATTTACGGCATTCATCGGCCTTTTACAAAAACCCAAATTAAATAAAACATGTGTCATTTTGGCTGACTAGAAATTTGTATGGGCTTAGTTTCTGTGGGCGATTACATAAGGCTCTCCCTACGTTCACCAATATGTGTGCATAGAGCAGACGAGAGTGATTCAGAATGCCTCAAAACGCTACTGGTTCTTGTGTGGAATTTAGAGATTTTACTACTATTATGTAGCCACACAAGTGACTTGCAGCACACTCCTCAAACCCACTTAGTGTTAAGCCCAAGATAAATTTGAAGATCTTTCTCACTCATAGACCAAATATTGATTATTTATGCTAAGTATCGACGTTGGTCACTACGCTATCCAATATTTATGAGAAATGCTTGTACCTCTCAAATGCTAGTTGCTTCGGATCCAGTTTATCATCGTGGGCAATTGGAATGCTTGCATCGGAAAAATGTGCTTCGCACCAGTGACAAATACCATTGCACGGTCAATACACCACAGCTGTGTCCATCACACTGGCGCCATTCATTAAATGTTCTAACTTGCGTCT
>NW_003302613.1:0-3233 GCF_000142945.1 Phytophthora infestans T30-4 | reverse complement strand
CTCTGTTTAAACGCCTTGAGCGCACTCTTCATGTTAGGCTTTGTCTCTCCGTCAATCAAGGCATGCTGGACAAACGCTCCGCTGCCAAATTTATCTGTCACCATGAAACTAAACAGCCGATACTTACATCAAATTCATTGCTAGTAATTGGTGAATATGAAGCCAATTCCTACGCAATTGGTGACATCACCTAACGTGTCGGTAAACATGTCACCAATTTGTTAACTGGTGTTCACATCGTACCTGTAAATGTTTGTGCCGTGTGTAGCATCTATACAAAGTGCTCCTGGGAATCTGCGAGCCATCCTTTTCATATGTGCTGTTTGAAGGTTATGCAGCTCGTCTAATTTCGGAACCTGGATCGCGATAGATACTGACAGCCGTTCCTGGGCCTTCACTGAAATCTTGCAACAACTGTGAAACACAAACATTGTCATCCTGCGAGGTGTCTGTTTCGCGTCGCATCTGAGCAATCATGTTTTCGACGTCCTTCGGCTGGGTCGGTTTTCCGGATGCTTCTTTTGAATAGCGCAGAATCTTTTTGCGGTTGGACCCACCTATATGACATCATGTTAGTAAATGACCAGCTATATATTGCACTGCTGTTTAACTTACCTTGTCACATTGAATTAGCAACAATCTTTGTGTCAGATGAGTCCACCTTGCGAGTCTCAGCGTACGTGAAATACTCTTCAGGACCAACGCTATGGTTGTGGACCGACGTGTGCTTTGAAACACATACCGTATACACTCCGTCTTCGTCTTGTTTCAGGAGCGCGTTCAGACTCGCCTTACACCCAATCCCTCGAGTGGTTTGTTCTGATGCCTTTTCGACGGGGTTAAATTGCCAACCGTGACTGCAGATTAGAGCTCGCAACGGGTGCCCGAAAGCTGGGTACCCGTGGTTTTAGCCATACCACCCGCACTTCGGGTGGGTTCGGGTACCCGAAATCTGGCAAACAGCGCTATGGATGGGTGATGGTTACCCTAAGCGTTTTGTCGATCACAATTACCAGTATACATAAAATAGCTCACATTTGCTGTAGGCAAGTTTTACTCGTTTAACCCCTTGGACGCGGAGCCTTGCAATAATGTCTTATGCTGTTCTGAACAGCATAAGAAACACTTGATTTCATTATGGGTTGAAATCCGCAAACTGCCATCGTCGACACTTCCCAAATTTAAAAGGTTTTGATTGGTCCACGTTTTGAAAGCAACGAATTCTATTGGATAACATTTACAGCCGGATTGAAGTACCGAAGTACCGCAGGTAAGAGCCGGACTATATATTTTTTCCAAAATATCAAATTTCGGTTCCCCTTTCGTGGTCACCACTCATTCTTCATTCCGAGCCCCATACAGCAAATTGAGTACGTTGTGGATTTCAAAGTTGTGTGGCCGCTACTGCGCAAGGAAGGGTGGACATGAAAACCAGCAAAAGGGTTACAGATACAGTAAGTGTTATGATATTGATGCGGTTATCCCTACTAACTTTGATTATATATTGCTGTAGCTCGAACTATTTGAAGCCTGGCTGCAAGATTCGGGGCGGCAAGCAGGGAGTGGACTTCTTCAACGGCGAAGATGCGTTGCTTGCGCACGTAAAGGCGGACAAGGACCTGTGCGTCCGCCTCAATCTCACCAACATCATGGTGCGTCCCAATGCAGTTCCACTCGGTAAGCGTATGCGCACTTTAAACATGTTTCGTGCTTTATGATGACGTTTTGTGTGTTTTTGGTGCAGAGCCTTTACCATACTCGGTCTCAAGTACACCAAAGACCTCAGCCAAGAGAGCAGATACTACAAGCAGGGAACAGCCACCGAAGAAACGTTCAAAGACGGTGGGGCCTTGTAATTCTGCAGACAAGAAGAGTGAAAAACGGCAAACGCCCAATAAGATGAAGAAGACGAAAAAGCAAGAAGCAGAAGAAGCAATCCAGACAAATCGAAAGGGTTGGTGCAAAGCCGTAGAGTATCCATTCAAGAAACGACCAGCCACGTGCAAGCGAGGCTCTTTCAGGATGGCCGTAGCGACGAGTATTCCGGGGCTTGCTGCTGTCGGCTGGGTATACAACCGTTCGGTGTATTTCCTGTCGTCTCAAGTTACCGCGGCATCGACAACGGTGCAACGGAGGGAGAAGAATGGAGCGGTGTCAACGGTGCCATGTCCAGGTTTGGTTGGTGAATATCAACGCCACATGGGCGGCGTTGATCGCCACGACCAGTTGCGACTCCAGTCATACTCTATGCAGTTGGCGACAAGGTAAGTGATGTGCTGTTCATGTCAGCTTATGAAAAACATATAATGCTGTACCGAACAACAGATTCCAGAAATACTACAAAAGCCTGTTTCTTGGAGTGGTCGACATGGCGGTGGTGAACGCCTACATTGTACACGCTCACGTCTGGGAGAAGGAACGCAAGAAGAAGATGTCACACTACTCTTTCTTGACAACTCTACACAGACAGCTCATTCAGGAGACGGAGTCATCCTTTACGGAGGCAGGGATTTCGACTGAGCCTACGGCTGTAGTGCGTGAAAAACCTATCGCTATCCAAGGTGACCATTCCCTCGTCCAAACTACTGACACCCGTCTAAACAACGGTGTCCATCGTCTGCGCCAAAGGCAATGCAAGGTCTGCTCCTACTACAAACCGACAGGCAAGAAGAGGGGTGGAACGTCTACATTCTATTGCGCGAAGTGCTCCGAAGGCAAGAAGGGGCAGGTGACATTCTGCAACAAGGTGCGGGGACACCAAGCAAACGAGGGCATGACCTGTGCCCAGATATGGCACATCCTGTGGCAGAATGGCCTGTTCGCTCCAAAAGCAAGTCATATTCGCGATCGTAGCCTAGCTAAGCCGTAGGGAAATACATATAGCTGCATTACAACTAGGCTTGGGAAATGGATTGAATCGGATCAATCGATATGTCTCGTCTGACTAATCCGATCGAGGTTGAATTCGTTTCGATTTTATTCGATTGAATCCGATTGATCGATCGATCGGATCCAATCAAAAATGTATGAGATTCTAGGAGAAACACAAAAATGATATAGTTCCTTGTGTTGGGATTCACAAGAAATACGTTCTTGTAGGTATAGAGTCTACCCAATGACATATAAAACCTTTACGATTCTATGAAACGATTATGACGTTCTGCATTAAATACTTGAGGTCATATTGTCGATACGCGTACGTGTTGTTCGTCTAAATACTTGAGGTCATAGAA
>NW_003302612.1:5182-6665 GCF_000142945.1 Phytophthora infestans T30-4 | reverse complement strand
CGGCGAAAGCTTGAATTCCAGCTCTGTTTGTGCACGCTTGGCAGCCGCCCACTCGGTAGCCGCCTTGTCCCGCTGGAGTTCGCTGTCCGCCAGCTTCGCTTGGATCTCGTCGCGCAATTGAGTCATGCGCACGAATTCTTCGAGCGCGTAATCTCGTCCGGCAGACGCTTTCTCGAGCGACTCCTTGGTGTCTTGCAACTCTTCAGAGAGCTTAGCCAGGGCTACATCCGGCGATGAGGGAGGTGGATTTGGCGCGGGGGACCCTCCACGCGCCGACCCTAAGGCGGATCCGCCATGGGTGGATCCCACATAGTCGTTGGTCACGACCTCCTCCTGGGTCAGACGCAACTCGTCACGGAGCCGGTCCAAGCTCGCATCCGCAGCTGCCCCAGCAGTCTAGGAATCCTCCAGATTCCGCTCGAGGTCGTGGATCCGGGATTGGAGCTGATGGATCTCAGATCCAGCGAGCGCCATCTCCCTAAGGAGATGGTCGTTGTCATGACATCTCGCTGACGGGAGGCGCGATCCAGCCGTCCGGTCAGGTCGCGGATCTCGACCGCCTGATCAGCCAACAAGAGTCGTAGGTCCTGCGACCGAGAGGCCGCACGGTGCTCCCACCCCTGGATCTCCATAGCCTGGTCATGGACCTGGGCTCGCAAGGTTTGGAGTTGGGTGGCGTGCAAAGACGCAGCTTGGTCTTGGGCATCTTGAGCCGTCTGGAGCTCCGCCGTCAGGGTTTGCACCTGATCGGAAAGAGCCTGGGCTAGAACCCGCAGATCGGTGGGCGACATAGAAGACGGACTGACCGGAGGGGTGGTGGATGGGGCCTTGCCCGACGATTTGCCGGTGCGCTTGGTGGGAGACATGTGTCGCGAAGGGGAGAAAGCGGTTGTGGATGCTGGTAATGCACGCCGTGAACGCTGTTGTGCAGCGCCGACCACGTACAAGAGGCGATTGTGGTGAAGTGCTTTCTCAGAAATAAGAGAATGGGCCTGACGCGGGGTCACTATCCCGAATCAGTGACAATTTCAAGTGATTAGAGAGGATTTGGGTTGGTGGCACGGATGCAAGTTGCCGGTAGTGGATTAGCCATGACGAGCGGCACCCCGTATGGAATGACGATGGATCTGGTATGAGCGATGTACGAGAAGGCAAGATCCACCAAGACTTACCTCGGATCCACCCTTACCTGGATTCACTTAAACGGATATGGGATATACTATACAAGAGTGGATCGGGTGTGGGATCCTATGAAGGAAGGATGGTCGGTGCCCTCTGAAGATGGGATCTAGTAGCCACGGCTAATGAGGAGTCAAGATCCACCGCGAGTACCCCGGGATCCCATACTTCCGAGTTCGGGTCCAAGGAGGGAGGGATCCTGCCTGGAGGGACCTGGATTCAGGGTACAGGGATGGAGGGATGCAGTGGATCTGGGAACTTTCGTGGGACAATGGAGATCACCAGACGGTTGCCAGATGATGTT
>NW_003302612.1:0-3351 GCF_000142945.1 Phytophthora infestans T30-4 | reverse complement strand
GGTGTACCCAGAACAAGTTCCTGTACTGCGGTCTTTTCGGTAGAAGTCGCGGTTGCTGGATGAAGGGGTGGCGAAGTGTCGCATGCATGAAGATCAAGGCGAGCGACTGGCAGTTCCAGATTTGCGGCGCAGCAGGCAAGTGCTCGCGCAGACGCAGAAGACGAAGGTGCCGGTATTGGTGCCTGTAGGAGATAAGCAATAACAAGTCAGTTGTTAGTGAGTCACGAGACGGAATAAGTAGGGTGGAAATCGGAGTGTGACAGAGAGACGGGTATAAGCAGCCCCGTAGGGTCGTCGGTATCAGCAGCCCGGAACGTCGTGAAGTTTCCCCAAAAGAATAGGGTAGTGGAGTTAGCCCCTGGTGTAAAAGCCCCTGGGATAGCGATCGAGCGGCTTGGCATAGATCTCCGAGGAACATCACTAGTTGCCAGACCAAGGAACTCAGAAGTTGCTGCGGTGCGTGTGTAGGTTAGCGTAGGTGCGTGTGTAGAGCGGCGACTTCTGTGGCCACCGGACACTGTCACTTGGCCGAGGGCAAGACCGGCGGTGGAAGCAACGCGACATACGGAAACCGTTGGGTGTCTCACTATGTAATTGACGCCACGTAAGAGTGACTGAGTGTCTCGACGAGCTACGACCTGGCAGCCGATTACACAAAGCTTACTTGGTGGTCATACAGGGGCCTTCTATTGAAGCTTGGCCCTGTGGCACGAACCCTAGCCACGCAGAGAGAGGGGGTTAAGGCGGAAAGAGAGAGAGTGAAGGCGGAAGGAGAGAGTGAAGGCGGAAGGAGAGAGTGAAGGCGGAAAGAGAGAGTGAGGACGGATTGAGAAGTGAGGACGGAGTGAGGGTGATTGGACGACGAACAGAGCTGTAGTAAACGAACGAGCACCGAAGACGCTCGGTAACTTCCATACCCGACTAGGAATTAAAGAGACACTGCGGTGATAATGCCAGCGCGCGCGGCACGACCGACTACGAAGAGAACGAGTCCACGGACTCTGAGCATGACGACGCGGAGCTCAACGACGCCACCCGTGGCACCCAACAAGAGTCGTCAACCCCGGACACGCATACGACTCAGCACTGGTGACGGCAACGGCGGGACAGACGAGGTGGCTGTCAGCAGCAACGTCGCGATAGCACCTGTTGGAGGTGGTGGCGCAGACGGCAGTAGTGAAGATGACGACGATGTGCTCGACGACGGCAACGGCCGAGGAGGTGGCCAGGGCAACGGAGGAAACAACGACGGCGGAAGTAACGGAGGAAGCGACGGCGGGCAACCGGGCGATGACGAGGCGCATATAGCCGGAGTGGCAGCAGCAAATCGGGGTCAAGATGACGACGACCTGGAGTCGATGGACTGGTGGGATGCGCTAGCCCCTGGCCAGCAGAGATCCATGATGCGACGCTTTATGGGTCGACCAGCTGCACCGGCGCCCGCGCAACCGATCCTCGTTGACTCTCTTCGTAGGGGGGCAATAGAAGAGCAAGTCATTCAGATCCACCGCGTAATCCGTTTTGGCATCTTCCCGACTCAGGTCTCGTACATCCCCCATCAGATACTTCTTTAGTCCTAGGATCCACGCTTCCTCGCTCTGTGCTTTGAGGATCATCTCGATGCGGACTCTCTTCACAAATGTTTCCTCGAGAATTTGGGGGCTGGATCCAATCCTTCCTCTGGACCTAGTGACGGCCATCACCTGGACTGTCCTTTTCCCGGACCCCACTATTACCACTTCGTCTAGTCGGCTCAGCGTAACGAGATCCTGATGCTCGGCCTCTCTCTCCACTTCAATACCACATTGATTCCGTAAAGCGGCGCTGGCCAAGCTATCTGCACTGGCATTCCAATCTCGCTTGACATGCACCAACTCGTGATTCATCCAACCGCGCAGGTGGATCATCACTTTCTGCCGTAACAGTGTTAGGGCCGGGGCCTTGCCGTCAATCTCACCTCGCACCTGTCTGATTACCAAATTTGAATCCCCTCAAATCACCAGCCTTTTCGGATCTTGTCCCTTTAGTAGATCCAAACCCAGCAGTAGCCCGTTATACTCCGCTTCGTTGACGGTGAGGCCTTCCGCATAAGTGGATCTGGCCCGTACAACTTCCCATCCAGGGAGTCTCCACAGTATTGCACTGTACGCCCCGCCTCCGCGTCGTACGCGAGCGGATCCATCGAAACTCAGGACGTACAGATCCTCATCTGCCTGTACCGTCGGGATCGGGATCTGGATCCGGCGTTTGGGCTCTTTCTTAGGAGCGACCCTAGTCAGCGCCTCATCCATCTTAGCTCGAGGAGTGATGCTCGCGGCCAAGACTCCCAGGATCTCGTCTTTCTCTTTCGAACATTTCACAATCTCCAGTGTCCAAGGCGAGAGTAAAGCTGCCCACTGTCCCAAACGTCCTTGTAACCCGGCCGACTTGAACAGCCAGGCTAGCGTAGAGTGTCGGGTCAGGATCCGGATGGATCTTCCCACCAGCAGGTTGTAATTCAGATCCAACACGCGCAGGAGCGCGAGTATCTCTTTCTCCACCGCTCCGTAGCTCAGTTCATTCGGCTTCAGTGTCCGGCTGACGAAGGTGACTGGATAGCAGATCCTCTCATGTTCTTGAACCAGAACTGCTGAGACTGCCCAGTCGCTGGCATAAACTATTACCGTAGGTTGACGTTCTGGATCGAAATGACGGAGGATAGGCGTGGTCGCGATCCTGTTCCTCAGTTCCAGGAATGCGTGTTGAGCTCGGATCCACCGAGGTTCCGCCTTTTCCGAACTCTGGTCCGTCGTCTCTATCCTGATTGGATCCTCTTTCTTTTGGTCCCGGGGCGGATCCAGCTCCTGTTTTAGGTCCTCTTCTGGCGTCGTACCACTTGGATTCCTTCGTGGATCCGACATCTCCCGGGCCAGAGCTTGTTGGATTTTTATCCGGACAGCTGGAGTGGTCATCGCAGCAAAATCTACCTCTCTCAATTCATATAGTACCGCAGCGAACAGTGCGTAATCCTCGATGAACCGACTGTAGTAATTCAAACTGCCCAAGAAGGATTGCATCGCCCGTAACGACTGTGGGACGGACAAGTCGGCTAACGAAGACAGGTCCTTAGGATTCGCTTCCAATCCCTCCTTGGAGACTCGATGGCCTAAGTAATCCACCTTGCGCATCCCCCAATAGCTCTTCACGACGCTGATAGAGAGATTCCACTTAGTACACGCCTCCAGTAGGGATTTTACTCTCTCGCACAACTGATCCCACGATTCTGCCGGGATTAAAAGGTCGTCGATATAAGATATCGTCTTATATCTTATTTGAATAGAGTATTTAGGTGAGACGATAGACACACCACAC
>NW_003302611.1:2269-5443 GCF_000142945.1 Phytophthora infestans T30-4 | reverse complement strand
TATTGTGCTTTCGGCCTAAATTTGCCTTTTTCGGGCGGTAGGTTGAATACCACATCGAATCCGCACGCTGATTTGATTGGTCAAAAGAATTTTTATCGCTTCTTGAAGGGTTTCCGACAGGTTCGTTCGAGGGCAGTACTCTCCTTCCGTTGTTTCGGTGCGCTAGTTATTAAAGTTTTACGTGTATTTGCCACCGATTTACCCATTGAAATACCCCATAGAACACTGGCCTCCTCGAAGATGGAAGAAACTGTCACGCGACAGCACATCCCAACACAGGTTTTCACTGCCTCTACGGATTTTAGTGCCTTGGATATTCGCGTGAGCAGCTTGCTCACTTATATCACAGGACATTGAGGACCATCGGGAATTGGATAAACGTGTACGAGCGAACAGGGAGTACCAGCGGGCAAACGCTAGCGCGACAAAGAAATTCACGGCGGATCATCGGCGGTGGCTGTGCAACTACTACGCGGACTACCCTTTGGCTTACTTGGTTGAAGCCCGTGATGCATTCGTGCACGCGTATCAAACCAGCATCTCAACATCATCTGTGCGGCAGATTATTCACAACGAAGGCCTCACGAGGAAAGTTCTCGAGCGGCGAGCCATGCATATCAAAGAGCTGGACGTGTTCTGGTTTGCTGAAGAGCTCAGGCACGTCAACTGGCTCTACAGCAACGTTGTTTCCCTCGACGAAGTATCATTTGACACCCGTGGCATGATACGAAAACGGGGGTATTCACTTAGAGGGCAGGCCATCGCAATCCGTCGTGATTTCTAACGTAAGCCACGAGTCTCGGTGCTGGTTTTTATGGGGGTCACCGGCATCATCGCTAGCTACAGCACTGAAGGAACCTTTGATCGTGTTCAGCTCTTCACATGCTGTCGTGATTTTGCGTACTCAGCTCGCGGACATGAACGCCAGTACCCTAGTTCAAATTCTGTTTGGATCATGGACGGTGCGTCGAATCATCGTGATCTCGAGATTATTCACTATCGTCGGAGCATCGGCACTGTCCCGATTTTTCTACCGGCTTACTGTCCATTCTTCTACCCAATTGAGCTCATGTTTGGGTACATCAAGCAGGCGTTCAAGCGGTATTACAATGCGTTGAGCGGCAACGACCTCTTGCCTTTTGTAGTTGAAACGTTCGAGCGATATGTAGGATTTGACATGTCTCGAGTTTTAACCATTGTGGTTGGAAGCTCCAGGGTTATTTTGACCCCTCTCGGCCAATGTCAAAGGAGACGCGGCAAACTGAAGATCGTGGGAGTAGCAGAGTTTCTGCGCAGGAGGAAGATGAACCATTAGATTCCACGACGAGGGAACTAGATGGGTCGGAATGCTAAGCTAAGACAAACAGTTACTGCGAAATTACTCTTGGTGCTCGATGTCTTCAATGTTCTCCATTCTTTGAATCGGGTCATGCACATCGTCAACAGCAGGAATCGGGATATCCGCTAAATACCCCTCGAGAGTCACCTTGCGCGCTTCCAACGCGCGTTTTTGGAATTATAATCGGCGCCCGTACGCCTCCTAAGCGTCCTTGAGCTCTTGGCTGTCCAACAGAGCAACATTAACGGTATCAAGTGCCACACGCGTGGACCTAGTCAAGTGCACAAGGTGTTCGTGGACTTGTCCGTCTGATGGACTGCGATAATGCTCCAGTCTGGAGGGTGGGGGGTCTAGCACAGAAGCATCCCATGTGGAACAATTCAAGTTGCGCTGGATTTTGTTGGCCCACATTATCCATGTCGAATAACTACCTTGGTATGTATTGCCCCAGACGTCTTGCAAACGAGTCACCATTTCACGAATTAAGACTTCTGCTGTAGCACCTGAACGGTCAGTGTGCTGCGGGCGATGCAGCCTGCATGAACTCGTCCAGGATTCGTACATTCGAAATACTTAAACCGTACTCGTAAATCATCAACGTCACTGTATTCCCGCGTTGAGATGCCGTCCTGCGGTTCCATAGTTCAGGAGACTTGGCAGCTGGGACCAGCCGTCCGTTGGCCTTGAACTGCATGACACCGCTCCACGCTGATTCTGCAGGTCTTTCAACTGACCACGCATCAGCAGTCTTTGTAGCATGCCCGTTGAAATGGCTGCTAAACTTGTCCCACAACTTGTGCATAATATCAATAAAGGAGGAACCATTGGCCGCAAAAATGTCCAGTTGATTGCCTGAAGAATCGCGCTGTCGGACAGCGTTTTTGACAATCCCTTGGACTACCAGTTGCAGACGATGTTGGTCGGCGCTCTCAGGCGAAGTATCTAGAGATATACGCACTCGCGCAATCCTTGAAGTTCCTGGAGCTGGGGATCTTTGCGGCGGGGTCCTCTCACGCAAAGTATATGGAGAAACACGAGCTGTTAACTGTGGTGTAGGGATTTCCAGATTCGACCATACGCCAACCTACTTTAGGTCAAGAATCGGCTCGGTTTGATAACCCAGAGCTTAGGAGCAAAGGATCACGGTAAGTACTCGGCGATCTGTCCGGATATGCTATCCGGATAGCCGCTGAGCTCAACGGTCACCGGAACTCAGCTGAAGGGTCGGTAGAGATCCGAAACGACTACATTTCACTAGATATTTGTATGAGAAGCATAGGATTAAATAGGGGAGCCCAAAGGGGTCCGAGAATATAACAGAGGGGAATTTTCCTAGTCCAAGACACATGTACACTTTCCGGTAAGTCCCTGCATAAGGGCTGGATTATGCGTGCCGTCGATACTCGGCAGGCATAGCTTGTAGGGGTATTTGATTGGTAGCGCCAAGGAGAATTAGGGTCGGGTCCGGGGTAGGAGAAAGTCTCGCTACGCACGAAAAAAAGCCCCCGGAAGCTCAGGGGGGCGGTAGGTCGGGAAAGCCGGGGTGCAGGAAAACGTGCTAGGCCGAAGAAGCCTCTTGGGCCCGGGGGACCTGAAAAAGGGATTGGCGGGGCGGTCGCCTGTCCCATTTTGGGGGAGGGGGCACGAAGATGTGGGCGGGGATCTGGCGAGAAGAAAAAAACCGGGCACGGGCAAAAGGGGACGGAAGCATAGAGAATACAGAGACAGACAAGTGAGCGCACCAAACCTCATCTGTCCCAGAAATGGACGGAGTTAAGAATGGATGAACATAAGATGGATGACGAGGGAAAAGTTTGGTGGCGTCGAAGAAGAGA
>NW_003302611.1:0-1605 GCF_000142945.1 Phytophthora infestans T30-4 | reverse complement strand
AAGAAACTGTGTTGCTGCTGAAGGCGATGGGCTATCGGTGCAACAGCCGACTAAACAGCCTCATTTTGTCCGACTGGAGTCTGACCCGTGGCGGCGCTGAGCTCTGGAAATGGAAGAAGAAGTTGAGAGTGGCGTTTGGATTGGAGAAGGCCCCTGGTGGAACGAAGAAGGTGTATAGCCGAGTAGCCGAGTTCAAACCACTCGGCGAAGGCCCAAGCAAAATTCCTTTGCCGAAGACCCCGGAGACGAAGAGACGTAAAGTGTTCCGCGCTACGCAAGGGACTCCGTACTTCGAAGATTCCCACATGCTGACTCCAATGAAGCTAAACCCGGCTCAGCGAGCGCCGAGTCGTGGGCAGCGGAATGTTGGTCGTTACCGTGAATTGTATGACGCTGCAGACGAGGCTGAGGCTTACGAGGAGGATGATGAAGACGACGACGCCTTCGACGTGAGAGGTAACCGTAAAGAAACCGTGAAGGACTACATCCGAAACTTGAGCTTTGACGCGGCTGAAGAGGACTCGACGCAGTACCTAGAAGTCCGAACCCACGCCTCGCTCGACAAAATCGCCGAGTTCGAAGGAAAGCGCTACCGCTCAGACGCGTCGCTCCAGTGGCTCAAGCGTTTCATCTACGAGATGAAGAGCACCAGGATGCCCCAAAGTGCCTGGTGCGAACCTTTCTCGCTATGCTTGGGACGCGCGGCGAAGAGTTGGTACAGGCAGCTGCCGAAGAAGACTCAGCGACGTTGGAAACTACTCAGCGAGGCGTTCCTGGATTATTATTGCTCACAGTTCGACCAATCCGCCCGCACTCGTTACTACTCGGCGAGACGTAAAGTCAACGAACCGATCTGCGACTTCCTGATCCGACTCAACGGGTATGCTCGGACAGCCAAGATCCAGTACGAGAAGGGTGGCGCCGACGCGGCTGATTATGTCGAACACTTCTTGCTGCATTGTGGTGATGACAATGTGATGGATTTGATGTACCCCTTGCAGTTGGAAGACATCAGTAAGGTGGAACAGATAATCAATCGTCGGATCCTCGGCGAGAAGCGCAAGAAGCAACGCGACCGACTCGTGATCGCACGAGGCCGAGATGACAAGCGGAAAGATCAGAGCCGCCAAGATGAACGCCGAGATGGACGTCGAGATGAGAAGCGCAGTCGCAAGGAAGAAACCGCGACCGCCGAGTCACTGTCGTTGACGCTGACTCCGACGGGGAGGAACTCATCGATCAGAACCCGCCGAGTCCGTACAACTCCGAAGACGAATGGGAGGATGAGGACCTGTCCGGAGGACACGACTCAGCGGAAGACGACGATTACATAGACGCCGGCGTTTCCAATGATAAAGGAAATACACCGAACCGCCGAGAGAACTCGGCGGGAGATCAGAATGGCTCAAATCGAAGTTGGGGAAACTCAGCGAACCGACCTCCGCGACCGTACAACCAACGAGAACAGTCGAACCGTGGAGATGGATCACGCGACAACACTCAGCGTGGACCTTGTGCAGCTTGTGGAAGAACGGGGCACTCGGCTCACTACTGTGGAGGACGCGCCAAATTCTGCAGACAAATGCTCAAGAACGCCCAGTGCGA
>NW_003302610.1:1350-5086 GCF_000142945.1 Phytophthora infestans T30-4 | reverse complement strand
TCCCAGCAATGAGTGTGGCCAGGCCACGTTCACCAGCAATCCTCTGTGTCGTGATGGATGCAGTAGACGCAGATACCACGCCGGATAGCGCGGTGGAAGTGTCTGTGGTAACGACGAAGCTCCTGACGCTGTTCTCCAGAAAGGGAAAGTGGATGGCTCGTCAAGCTTTACCGGAAAGTACTGCGGTGACTGGTATCGGGGACATATCAGTGGCTGTAAAGAGTAAATTCAAGATTCATTATAAAGTTTTCGACACCAAGTGGCCCGCTCGAGTTGCGAAACGTGGTTTGTTGGGTCACGGAGCAGCGGCTACCACCCGCGGTTGGTGACTTACTGCTGTCTCGATTGATCATGAAGCGGCTCGGCTACAAAAACGTGGGGAAATTACTCATCGCTGCTCAACAAGCTCAACATATGTCCGGGCCGTTCAAGGGTAAGAAGGTGTTCATTCCTCGGATCGTCTTCTATAGTGAGAACGATGACAAGGAGTTCCCGTTCAAACTCAAGCGTAAGCAGTTCCTCGTGGTCCCATCGTTCGCGAGGACTATCAACAAGGTCCAAGGACAATCGATCCACCACGTGGGTATCTACTTGGAATCACCGGTCTTCGCACATGGGCACCTTTATGTGGCGTTGTCGAGAGTGACTTCAAGGAAGGCGATTAAGATTGCTGTGGATCCTGAGGCCATCGATGAGGCCGGGAACGTACACACTAACAATATTGTGTACAGAGAGATCTTTGGAATGCGGACTTGGTAGGTCACGTAATGCATATAATACATTTAGCTTTGATTTCGAAATGTTCTTTAATCCGCCGCAGCGCAGCGGAGGCGGCCAACCTTCTCTACACCAACCAACCATGCCCTAGCATCCGCGGAGCGGGCGCCCAGAGCGCTAGTTATCCGCCTCTTAACCTTGCAGCGTGTCTGTCCGTCCGTCTGTCAATAAGTCCGTCCGGTTCCTTTCTTGCTGCTTTTACCTACTTTTTCGCATGGGTACAGCCGGCCTGGCTAATACAGTTTCGTCCCATCTTACCGACCGCGCCTATCTTTCTGACTCGACCTAACCTATGCCAAAATTACAAATATATCCAAAAAGCGTGACGCAATTAACTCGCGCCCTGATTGGGCAATATTTTTCGACTTACTTTTCATTCAAAACACAAAATTGGATTTTTGAGCGACGGCGCGGAGAGGACAAGGTGCGCTGGCTGTATAATAGCAGTAGGGTAGTTTTAGATGTATATGCATGTATGTACGGGCGTGGGGCTCCTTGCCCTACTATATATTCAAGAGAGACCTCTCAGGATACAGTCTGAGGCTTGCCCCGAGACTCCAAAGTGGTATGGCAGTTGGTAGCGATAGCAATCAGGTTGGGGTGGGTGTGACTGGAAGCGTCTACCACCATGCACGCGCCTAGGGGTCCTAGACCCACCGCGAGTGTCCACGCTCCAAAAGCGAGTGGCGCGTGCTGCCAATTGGCCGAACCGAAGTTGCAGCCACATGCGCAATACAGAGGTGCTCTTAAAGTGTGAGCTCCCACATCAAAACACACTTTGCGAGAGCACTTCTGGCGGGACGGAAAGGAATGCAGCAGTCGGTCTCACAAGAGCAAGGAGCCCAAGACCAAGTGCAAGGACAGCTCAAGAACAAGAGATCAAGAAAGAAAAAACACTTTAAGAGCATGAGTGAGCCCCGCGCCTGTACACTTAGATAGCATAGCGTCATAATAGACAGTTTTAGAGCATTTTCGGAACTGTGTGAGCCCCGTGAGGGGCTGGGTCGTTCTCGGACACCCTGTGCATACTACTGACATGACCTGAAGGGCTGGACGGTATCGAACAGACCTGGGCAACCACTCAACAGGGATGAGGCAACAGCTTTGACGTACCCAAGAGGCAACAGCGCGATGCGGCGTCTGAATTACCATGTACAGCTGCTTGGTCCACAGACGTGCAAGGTAATTTGGACCCGTCGGACCGTGAGCTGAGGGCTGTAACACGTCGGCCAAGGGGAGGGGCTAAGCAAAAATTAACTGGACCAACGAGCCGCCTGGAGTGACGATATCCTAAGTTGTTTGTAATCCGAGGAGCCCGGATTGAAATGACAGTTTTGTGTTCTATTCACAGAGGGCTTCTGGATTAGTACTGGAAAGGAAAGTTCGGGGCTCTATTCGAATACCACGTTGCTTAAGCTATGGTGTCCATGCTCTGGTGCTTATATTCATGAAATAGCTGTAGAATAGCTCCCAGTGCACTTAGACTTTCGAGTCTAACAGCCAATGTGATTTTGTTCTATCTAAATCAGGCGACAGTCCAGCTCAAGATACGAGGACATGGCAAGAGCCCCGAGGAAAAGGAAAAGGTTTCCCAACAACTGAGTAGCGGTCTTTGCTGTACAATTAACTCGACTAACTCTGTCCAATGATTAGAATTACCCGCGAGGAACTAGATGATCGCGTACAACGAGCCCGGCGTGAGAACGCATCCCAATCCCACGAAGAGACGCGTAAGGAAAGACATCTCCGTAAACAGAGGCTTCGTAGCGCAGAGGCCCGCTACCGCAAGGCAATCCAAGAATTGGAGCAGCTCGAGTTAGTTGAAACCCCAGCACCAACTGAATCCGGACAGATGAGAGCTTCTGGTCCGGCGGTAGAGCGTGAGGAGAAAACGGAAGAAGACGATCCTGCGGAGCATCAACGACGATTCGAGGAGGAGACGCGTCGCGACAGGCAACACGATACCCACGACTTTCAGATTGGAATGTCAGGACCTACGGTCGACGATAGCGCAGCAGCTACACGTGCGCGTGATGCAGAAAGAGCCCGCGTCAGGCGAGCTGCTATGACGAGCTCACAAAAACAACGGGCACGAGAGAAAGACGCGGAGAGAAAGTGCAGCGGGGCTGCCGTAGCTTTAGCGTCAGAGGAAGACGTTCGACTCAAAGAGTCACTAATACTAAGTTCCTTATCCAAAGGACACTTACAGCCCAAGACCAGGGCTCAAAGTTAACACCTTAACTTTTATGCTTCAAAACCAGAAGTGTTTTATTTACTATTATTGCGGCCGAGCCGCCTAGGGGTAAATGTATCTCTTTAACTATCTAGCATAGTTAAACCTAATCAAATGCATAACGTGTGGCTTTCAGCCAACGTACTGAGATACCTTGTTAACTCTCCAACTTATGTACTGAGAGTTTGTTAACTCTCCGGGTACTTCGTACCCCTGTGTGCTCCACACCATGTAACCCCGTTACACTCTCCCCCACTAAGATGAGAACATTCCGTTCTCGAAACTCTCCTCAGCGAGGTCACGTCTTGTTAAGACGGCGGAGGTTACTACACCTCACACCAGCGTTGTACAGCTCCGTGAGCTCACAAACGCCTACGCATCGTTGATGCCCAACTTCTCGTCGTCGGCCCACGGCCCAATGCTCCAAGCGCAGCGCGCATCTTGCTCTCAAGCGGTCTCAGACCTACGCTCGCGCTCCGCGCCTACTCCAAGAGCTGCAAACCGCTTAGAGCAATGCTCTTGACTCATTCGAGTCGTCGACAACAGCTCAGCGGTTGAACACTCGCTTCACAAGCGATAGGTCCGTGGTTCAACCCACTAGGGCACAGCCCTCTCGTTCCATGAACGATTGTTCACGCTTGGACAAGCTTAAGGGCACACCCTTTTAGCTCATCGGTAGAGCGCTGGTTTTGAGAGCCACAAGTCTGCGGATCGAGCCCAACAGGG
>NW_003302610.1:0-1004 GCF_000142945.1 Phytophthora infestans T30-4 | reverse complement strand
CGCGTAGATTTTTGATAGATCGTGCTTGGGATGCGTATGCAGCAGTCATCAGGGAGGCACGAACGACGCCGCTCGGCAGGGGAATACGTTGATGACCATGACCCGTCGTTAGCCTTGAGTAATTTTCTTCCGGAGGGGGATCACCTTAAGCTGCGTCTGCACGTGACACGGAATGCGAATCCGGGTACGCATAACACCCCAACGGCATCGGAGGTGGCAGCCGTTGTGATCGATACAAACGCGGCTGAACATCGGGATATAATCCTACACACGACAGGAGGAGGTTTCAAGCGCATCTTTGAGACGAGCGTTACCTACGACCCGCTGCAGTACCCTCTACTGTTTCCGTACGGGGATAATGGCTGGACTTACGATATCCCCTACGTTGGTAATCCCGTCGATCGCCACGGTGACCCCTTAACCATGTCCGTTCGGGAATATGAGGCGTATCTGCTTTACGACCGGACGGTTAGTAATTCGCTTATCCTGCGCGGTGGGCGACTGACGCAGCAATACTGCGTTGACCAATGGGCCAAATGCGAACAAGAGCGCCTGCGCTTCATCAAGAAGAACCAGCTCCAGTATCGATTGGAAACCCTCCAGGGACTCACGGACGCGTTGCGTGGCGAGTCTGTTGAAATCCACAGAATGGCAGCTGACGACGAGGCGGCCATACGTAGGACTCGGCGTGGGAATTATACGGAGCAGGAGTCGGCGGAGCCAGATGCGGGTGAGGTTGGACGCAAGATAATTATACCTCCGAAGTTTACAGGTGGTCCCCGCTACATGTACCAACGCTTCTTGGATGCCATGGCTATCGTCCGTGAAACAGGAGCCCCGAACCTGTTCATTACGATGACATGCAACCCGAACTGGCCTGAGATCAAGGAAAACTTACGCCGTGGGGAAAAGGCATCCGACCGACCGGACATCGTGGCCCGCGTGTTCATGGAGAAACTAAAAGCTCTTAACAAGGATCTCCATGAGGGTGTGCTGAAGATCAA
>NW_003302609.1:3915-5871 GCF_000142945.1 Phytophthora infestans T30-4 | reverse complement strand
AGTCCCAGGACCTCTGGGCGCTCTGAGAGTCCGGCCGTCAAGGCTAAGGGCGCCCCCAAAGCCGGTGGCGGTGAGGAAGAGAATTCTCGCAAACGTCTCTCGCTTGCCGAGGGTCTTGCGCGTGCTAAGGCCTCTAAAGCCGAAGGCGCCAATCCCTCAAAGAGGCGTACAGCCTCTGAGTCTCCACTCCGCGAGGAGAAGGAGACGCAGCTCTCCCATCGGGGCATCTTCGGCTCCTGTAATGAAGAGGAGGAGACGGAGGAAGAAGAGGAGGAGGAGGGTGCTATCGTAGAGCCCCGGGAGGTCTCGAATGACCTCGACCAGCAGTAGGAGGATTTCCAAGCTGCCCAGCGTGTGCGTGGGGGTTCGGTGGCGGCATCCGTCAGCCAGGGAGCTGCCATCAACTCAAGAGGGTATTGGCCTCCCGAGGAGAGCTCTGGGGCTGACCTCTTCTTAGAGCTTCTCGTCGCTTCTCGTGGCCTTGTGGGCGGTCACACTTCTAGGAGCATCTATGAGCGAGCCCTTGTTCAGAAAGAACAGTTGTTCGTCGACAACTTGGAGGCTGCTCGGTGTGTGCTTCTCGCGCCACACCGTATTCCTCTCAAGGACTTCACGACTTGTCGTAAGAAGCCCGAGACCCGGGGTGGTCTCTATCCTCTTTGGGGATACCCCTGGGTTATGCCCGAGAACTGTCCCACGTGGAGTTCTTGTGAGGACATGTTCTGGGCATGGGTGGAGACTCTTAAATACTCACCCACGAAGTTACGGGAACTCCATGAAGATCAGCTGCTGTCCCGCATCCTGGCCCAGCGTGATCTTCGTGTTCGGTTTGCCCACTTGGTCAGC
Organism: Phytophthora infestans T30-4; assembly: GCF_000142945.1. Taxonomy (NCBI): domain Eukaryota; phylum Oomycota; class Peronosporomycetes; order Peronosporales; family Peronosporaceae; genus Phytophthora; species Phytophthora infestans. The sequence continues at coordinate 5,025 of NW_003302609.1, read as the reverse complement.
AAGCGCATGCTGCCAAGGGATATCCTGAAGCGTGGGGCTTCTAGCGCTCACGATGAGCGCGGGTACGGTATGTATTCATCGACCGTACCCCGTTCAAGCAAAAAGCCCCAGACTACTTATGAAGCTGTCGTCGCTTCTGTTCCCAGATTGCGACAGCCTTCGGGCAGTCAATCAGAAGCCGTTCAATCGACTCCCACGAGTTCTCGGAGTGGGCATAACCCCTCCACTTCACGAGGAGCTGTCGCTTACCGCGACGCCGTTGCTCCTGGAGGATCCGCTCCAAGTGGAAGTGGACTTCTCCATTCCGGTCAAGCAGGGGCGGAGGTGCCCTCGTACGAGTACGAGTACTCGGCGCCTCCCGAGAGCCACTCTCGTCCGAGTGCTCCGACTGCGGGTCCGACACAGGACCCTGAGGTTGACCGCCTCCGTCAACGTGTCCTCGTGCTTGAGATTGCACTTGGCCTTGGGACTGGCGGTAATGCTGCCGCCCAGGCCGGGAATCAGGGCGAGCTCGCTCGTCTTGCGGGTCGCCTGGACCTGGTGGAGCGAGAGGTCGCGAGCCTGCACCTGCGGGTGGACCGCCGGGCCTCTTCGTCCGATCTGGACGAGGCCTTTCGCATGATCCGACGGATCGAGGCTTTGTTGCCACGTCCGGAGATGCCTGCGGCACACTCCCAGACGTACGCGTATGGTGCGTACCCGGCGTACTCAGCGTACTCGGCGTATGGCGCCGGGGTCCGTTCGTATGGAGCCCCTCCGGCGTACGGTCTTGACCGCAGCCTTGCCGTCCCGACCGAGGCTTAGGTGCCTGCTCCGACGTCCTCGTCGACGACTGTGACCGGCCCTCGCTTCGAGGAGCTGGGTCAAGGGGGGTCTGCGAGTCAGCAACCCCCTGCGGGTCAAAGTACCGCTTAAGACGTCCGACATAGAACGTCGGGTGCGTCGTCATTGACTTTGGAAGGTCGATGGTGTACGACGCACCATGTCTGGCCAGGACTGCAAAAGGTCCGATGAAGCGGTGCTTCAGCTTGTTGCTGCCGACAGAGCTGACAGTGTCTAGCGGTAGTTCCTCGTGTCTAATAGCACTAAGTCCCCCACTTTAAATACACT
>NW_003302609.1:0-2784 GCF_000142945.1 Phytophthora infestans T30-4 | reverse complement strand
CCGATCATATAGATCCGTTGTCACCCGCGTGATGTGGGCCAACTCATAGTCGGGACGCCTAGAGAGGGCGTCCGCAAGCACGTTGAGCTTGCCCGGCTTGTACTCGACGCGGAAGTTATATTCCGCGAAGAAGGACAGCCACCTCGCCATCCGTTGGGAGAGGTGAGGCGAGTTAGTCGCCGTCCTCAAGGACGCGTGGTCTGTGTAGATCACAAAGGGCGTAGAGCCCAGAAGGTGAACACGGAACTTCACAAGGGCATATTTCATTGCCAGGAGCTCCTTGTCATGGACAGGGTAGTTCCGCTCGGCGGCTTTGAGCTGCCTGGACTGGAATGAGATGACTCGTTCCTGTCCAGCCGTGTCGTCCTGCAGCAATGCACACCCGATGGCGTAATCGGAGGCATCGCAGACGACGCTAAACGGCTTCGTCTCGTCCGGCAGAGCCAGGACAGGGGCCTCTTGGAGACTGGCCTTGATGCTGTCAAAAGCATCCTGGTGCTCTTGCTCCCAGCGCCAGTCGACGTCCTTCTGAAGGAGGCTCGACAAGGGCTTAGCAAGCCCGCGTACCCAGCGCTGTACTTGTGAAGGTAGTTGGCCAAACCCAACCACTTTCGAAGATCCTTCTGGGATCGGGGCGTCGGCCATGCTGCTATGGCCTTGACCTTGTCTGGGTCAGCCCGAACGCCCACGTTGCTTACGAAGCAGCCGAGAACTTTGATCTCTGGTGACGCGAAAACGCACTTGTCGATGTTGGCGTAGAGCTTGCTCGCTCGCATCACGTCCAACACTCGACGGAGGTGTCCTAGATGCACCTCCATGGCCGTCTTGCCTCCCTCGGCACGGCTATGGACGAAGATGTCGTCGAAGTACGTCTGTACGAAGGCGCGCAGTGGCCTGAACAATTGCGTCACCAGGCGGTTGAGCGCCGCCGGGGCGTTAGGCAAGCCCTGCGGCATGACGAGCCACTCCCAAAGCATGCCGCTTGGAGTGCTCACCGCGGTGAGCTGGATGTCGCTTTCTCGCATCAGGATTTGGTAGTATCCGTCTACCAAATCCAGCGCACTGTACAGTACGCTCCCGGCCATGTTATTCAACAACACATCCTTTCGTGAGATTGGTGTTTGGGCCGGCAGCGTTGCGTTGTTCAGCTTGTTATAAGCGTGAACCAGACGCCACTTTCCGTTCGGCTTACGAACGCAGAAAGTCGGCGTCGAGTGCGGGGATTCGACTCCCGCACCATGCTTGCCTTCGCTTTCGCGGCGAAGAAGGCATCAATGACCTCGCACTGTTCGCGCGGGAGAGGCCATTGCCTCGTGACACAATACTTTGTGCCGGGCACGAGATCAATTTCGTGCCGTACGCCTCGATCCGGTGGGAGTTGGGTCGGTGGGTGTTTGTTCACCACGTCCGCATACTCCGTCACCAAAGGATACACCGGATCCTTGGGGTTCTTGAGAATTTCAGTACCCAAGCGCGCCTGACGCTGCTTGTTCATGTCTTCCAGGACGTTCTCGTCCAAGACAGAGGAGGAGTTCAGCTCCTCCTGAGTGGTCTCAGGTCTCATGAGTACCATCTCAGCAATTTCGCCAGCCTTGAGGTTGGTCAGGAAAGACTCAGCCGTCATTTCCTCGAGGTGCAGTATCTCTGCAACCTCTGGCAACGGTTCCAAGTGGACACCAGATGCCCTGACGGGTAAATCTGTCTCGCCATCGAAGAAGTGATAACACTCTTCCACCGGCCTTGTCGGAGGAGCCCGGGCCCTGGACTCCAAGTCGCTTGAAATGACGTCGATCGGAACAAAGTTCGGATCCGACTTGAGGCGGCGGCGGCGTCGTTGACGACGGCGACCGTGACGTCGGGCTTTGCTGCCCACGTCTAGGGATGTCGGCGCTACGACATCCGAGGCACTCGTGCCTCGCGTGGTACTGTGGTACCCACACAGGAAGCGTGTTCGACGCCTTCCTCTTCAGTTAAGGTCCGGGCGACCGCGTGTGGCACTGTGTTTACCACACAGGAAGCGTATCTGACGTCTTCCTCTTCAGTTAAGGTCTGGGCGACCGTGAGTGGAGCTCTGTTACCCACTCTGAACACGCTGTTCTCAGTGTTCATGACAGCTGCAGCTGTCTGCGGAAACTAAGTTACCCGCCTGTGGACCTAAGTTACCCACTTGGCCAGCGCCTCTTCTGGGCGCTGCCACCATCAAAGCATCCTAGGAGTCGTCATATACGTCGACGACCCCCAAGCATCTGCCAAATGCTTTAGTACCCTGGCAGCCCTTGCGGGCGCCCCGGGTCCTGACACAGGTGGGAACATGACTCACCAATGCTCTGTCGGACTGCGCAGGGCGGCTGGCACCGATTGCCTGGCCTCCCCCAGTCGATCCGAGGTTCGGTTTTTTCCAACCCAGGGCCCTTTTCGGGATTCCTTTTCCTTAGGGATCCCTTTTGGAAAAACCGTGGAGTTTTTTGGGGAGGTCTTACAAAGTCTTCAAACTTGGCGGCCAGATCCACTTGGACGTTGGGGACAGTGACGACCTTCCCGTCGGCTAGTCGCACTGACACCGTCCCGTTGCCCTTGCTTTCTCTCAAAGCATCGGACAACTTGTTGCTGTTGCGAGCAACCGTCTGGCGGCGTGCAAAATTCTTCGACGCCCCAGAATCGATCAAGATTCTAAAGGGGTGATCGTATCTCCGTACACATCCGTGTACTACGAGCAACCCGCCGCTGCTCTTCGCCGATTCGAGAGTGCGAAGAAGACCATACGCCAACCTACTTTAGGTCAAG
>NW_003302608.1:4308-5871 GCF_000142945.1 Phytophthora infestans T30-4 | reverse complement strand
TAGCGATACAGCGCGATACAGAGCGCAGACGAATACTGGTGGCACAAGACGAGGAGACCGTAGGGGGGTAACATCAATTTGGTACTTCAGGGCGAAGCAGAAGAGCTGAGTTACAAAGAAGCTCGAGATGCCTTCTAATATGCTGACCGGTTCGTATTGTCAGAAGACGGCGTGCTTCACTATCTTGGATTGAATCGTCGGTACGACCACGGTTGGCAAGAGGAGACCAAGCTGCGGCTTGTGGTACCAACAACGATGATTCAAGAGGTCTTGCAGAACTGTCACGACTCGCTGGAAGGAGGACATCAAGGTGTGGTGAGAACGTTCCATCGCGTTAAGTCCGATTATTATTGGATCGGCTTGTACGCTGACGTGGAGAAGCATGTGAAGTCCTGTCCAGATTGCAGCTCGAGTAAAAGCCGCCCACAGCTTCTTGGATACTCACCTGGCAACGTACTAGCCGAACGACCTTTCCAGATCGTCTCGATGGATTTTGTGATCCCACTACCGAAATCTCGCAGGGGCAATACGGCGTTGCTCCTATTTCAGTGCTCATTTACGGGATTCGTTATTGCCAAGGCTATGTCAGATACGACTGCACTGAGTGTTGCCCAAGTGTTCGAAGAATGTGTGTACCGACGATTCGGAGCCCCGTCACTGATAAGGCACGACCGCGACCCACGCTTCATGAGCGAGGTTTTCCAAGCGTTCGCAGAGATGATGCAGTCAACTTCGCGAGCAACTTTGAGCTATCGGCCGCAGGCTAATGGACAGCAGGAACGCTCGGTGAAGTCAGTGATGGGTTCCGTACGGGTGTACGCGGAAGACCCACTACAGCAAGATTGGAATGAAATCGCAGGGAAGCTGGTATTCGCTATTAATACTTCTCAGGACACTACGAGAAAGGAAACACCGTTCTACCTCGTTCATGGTTGGGACGCTCAGTCGACGTTGAGGGCGATGTCGTCGTCACTCAAACGAGGACTCGGCAAGCAGTCTGACGCACTGGCGTGGCGGCGTGAGATTAATCGACAACATGAGGTCGCCCTCACTATGGCCAAAGATTATCAGGGTGTAGAAAACGAGCGAAGGACTAAAAAGCATAATGATGCCCTGAGTCGACTGGAAAAAGCCGCTGTACCTCACTAAGTGGAAACGAACACTCGGTAGACCCTCCAGAAGCTTCGGAAGAGATAAATGATCCTGCGAGAGCCCCACCGAGATCTCTTTTTGAGATTGGGAGCCGGGCGTGGTTGTACATGGAACGCGTCAAACCGGGATTGACGAAGAAATTAGCTCACCGATGGCATGGACCTTTTCGGATCAAGCGCAAGGTGGAAGAGTTTGCGTACGAGCTGGAACTGCCTGACCGAAGTGGGTATCGCTTCTACCCAGTGGTGCATGTCAAGGCTGTCAACGAATTCAACAGTCGACCGAACACTCGGTTGGTACTAGACGCGACTAATGAAGCAAGACTCGACTTTGATGAGGAACTATTGCCTGAGGACAGCTGGGAACCAGATCAAGTTGCCGGTGAATATGAAGTCGAGGCCATACTCGACG
>NW_003302608.1:0-3131 GCF_000142945.1 Phytophthora infestans T30-4 | reverse complement strand
ATCGACAAAGATGCGGCACCGCCCAAGATGTTCAAGCAACGACACCTCTCGGTCACGTGATGTACGGTGACTCCAAGGTGCAAGAGACTCGACGGCGTCACCTCCGACTTTTCAACAAATATCGGATACGGCCCTATGTCACTGAATCCAGGCTGTCCTTATTATTAATAATGGACTGGCCGGATTCGCATTCAGCGGACCATCTACGGTACGAACCCTCAGTGGCGGTTGGGATGAGTTCGCGGAATACTCAGCGACCTTTGGAAGACACGTTAACCGTCTGGGACAGGGCGCGGACCGTTAAAGATGCTCATGCGACAGTGCAGACGACGCTTGGCATGCAAGAAGATCCATAACGGATCATTGTTCACTTGATATTTGTATACTTGATTAGGACTTCTTATTAGGAATAGACCCGAAAGAATAAGCTTAAATACAGAACAGAATTTCCACTCAAGCACACAGAGCGACGTCCGGCTTCAAGGTAAGCGTCAGGTCAAGCTTGTTTGAGTGTGTCATGCCTGTCGGTGAACTCGAAGCTCTGTAGCGAGGGTTCATCCGGCAAGGCCAAGAGACTTTGTGTATTGGCCGATTATTATCGGGAGGTTTTACGTGACGGCTTATTGTTGCCTATTTGCACGACTGGGAGTGCTTTAATTGCCTCCCTTTTATTTCTTCCTACCGAGTGTTGAACACTCGGTGATCTCGTAAAAGGCTTACCCGTGCCTGGTACCCTTCCGCTGTTGGGACCACGAGGATTCAAAACACCTGCTAGCTTTGCTCGTGCTAGTAGCGTGTTCTTATTTTTACTGGTTGGCCTATATAAGTAGTTTACAAGGTCCAGTTTGTCCCGGTGCAAGGGCAGAACTGGGGTCTTCAGGTCCGCCCGAACGATCGTTTACTATCCTAGTAGACGTATTGTTGTGGGAACATCCTAACTACATTTGTAGCTAAAGTTCACGTGGGATTTCCAACACCACACTACGGCCAGATCCCAGATCTAGGCCCTGGATCCCACCAAGCTTGAATATTCGCTTAGGATCCAGAAACAACCACGGACGCAGAGTGAAGATTTTACCACTGCTGCTTCACCCCATCCCCACGTCTCGCCAAGACACTCAAGCTTCACCACTTGAACGCTTCGGAATTTACCGAGAGAGCAAGATCCCGCCCTACCGATGGGTACACAAGGTGAGGAAAGTTCAGCAGATCACGGATCATTGGGGGACACCCCTCCGTTAGTCGGTGTCTGGGTGCCGTTAATAAGTTGGATCCAGCAATCTCGCAGATTTTGCTAATCCCGCTACTCCACAATGGTGCGCGTGCCCGGATCGTTTGGTGACTCGGGATTTCACCGTGAGTCCCAAGAAGATGCTCAAGTGAAGATTGAGCCAGGGGAAGAGGCGTCGTCGGAGGTCGGATCGACGAAGACGCTGCTGAATGAAACAAGATCCACGGATCGATGGAGTCCTGGGAGGAACTCTGTCGACGGAAGAGAGGTGGATCCGGATCTAGAAGAGAAACCTCTCTATTGTCTACAGGTTCCCTCGGGGACCCCTGCAGATCTTGACGCAAGTCAAGATCCTCTAACAAAACAAGGGAAAGTGAAGGCGAAATGGTGTGCATTTGCAGATTCACCGGTTAAGCCAACACCGTACCTAAACCCAACCCCGCTAGTCGAAGTAGCGAGAAAGAAGACGAAAACGAGTAAGACTACGCGGAAGAAAATGCAAGCTCCAGAGTCGGAAGAAGACCAAGCTGGATCCAGGTCAAGCTGGTCCGACAAGGATCTCGAGTTCGCATATCGCCACCAAGCTCTACGCGATTTTCTGTATCAAGATCCTGTCATGCGGATCCTGAATCCACGACAGATCGAAGATCCAAAGGAACCGGTGAAAGCACCAACGAAAACGACGAACAAATTGGTGGCAGCCAAGGATCTATTACGTCTGCTTACGGATTCAGGCATCGTAGCTGGTGCGCTCGATGCAGAGGATATCTTCGAGCTAGACTTGGATCTCATAGTATCAGCGACGCGGGACCTCTTCGTCAGAGTCAAGTCCATCGCCGGAGAAAGGTCGCACACTATGGATCCAGTGTCGTCGCCGAGGATCAGCCAAGCTGCATCCTCTAGCTACGAATCCGCGGCTGAGGATGGGTCAGATACGTCTTCCGAGCCGCGACGCATGACCTTGGGCCCCTCTGGGGCGTCCATGCTGGAAGCGCGGGCAAGGACCTGGCGACAGGATCGAGCCAGATCCAGCAAGAAGCCAGTCGGATTATCATCGGATCGGGTTCAAGCTAATCGTCTCACGGATCACGCCTCGCCAGTAGACCAGACGGCTACAGGGTCCTCCGACACCTCCTCAGGCACATTACAACGGCACTTCGAAGCTGCAATGAGTCGTTTCCTGGCCCAACAAGGCATGAGAGCGCCCGAGCCACAAACGCAAATGTTCCATGACCACGGAGCACGAGACGTGGAAATGAAGTCAGTGGAGGGACACAACTCCCATGATGAGTTCGCCCAGATGATCTGGACGTCCCATCCCCCTCACCAGCGGCGGTAGCAACAGCTGCAGCCGGGACGGATGGATCGTGTATGATCCAGAGGGTACGGATCTCAGCCAAATCGGATCTGAAGGAGTTCACGGGCAAGGATCAAGACGAAAATCGAGCGCGAACATGGATCAGCAAAGTCAAGTCGGCCCTCATGTGAGATCAAGCGTCGGATGCCGAAAAGTTTTTGACATTTGCGGATCTGCTAGCGGGGCCAACCAGAAACTGGTATCGACAGCTGGGCAGATCCACCAGGAACAAGTGGCTGGATTTGCTGCGCGGTTTCCCACCTTTCCTGTGGACCCCTCTTCTCTTCTCCACTAATATGACCACCATCACATCAGCGGGCCTTCCTTCCCCTGACTCACACCTCAAATGTGGGTCCCCTCTTCTCTCTTTCAACCAATATAAACCAGCTCACATCCATGGATCCCTCACCCTACTTGTTCCTCGGGGAGACTTGCCTCACGCCCAAATCCGATTCCAAATCCGTACATCCCCCGCAGGAAAATTATAAAAGAAAGGGCTCCACAGGTTTCAAATCTGCCCTGCCCCACCCAGCCGGGGGTTGT
>NW_003302607.1:1776-5459 GCF_000142945.1 Phytophthora infestans T30-4 | reverse complement strand
AAGAATACTCATTCCTAGAGAACAAGGATCCAGATCCGATGAAGAGTTACTTACAGCGAGTGGTTGGGAGAATTGAAAGAGAGGCAACCACAGCAACAATCCAAAAGACGACCAGTTTGCTTGATCGTCTACTTGCAAATCAGGCTTCTATAGAAAAAAATAAAACCAAATAGAAGGCCCTATTTACCACCATATTAGAGTTTTCGGCAGCTGGTGTAAATTGCATTATCTGCCGCCTCGCCCAAAGAGTATAGGTAGCACTGATTAGTTCTTCTTTTAAACCAGTAGTTGTTTTACTATTAACACGAAAGGTTTCGATAAACCTCGGGCCATGATGCCAACTCCTCACACACAAAAATCAACCAAACCACGTGAGTTATTTTATCGAGGTTATCAAGTACGTTTCGTATGCCTCCCCCCCCCAACACCTGCCAGCGCTGATTCAAGTGTGTCGAACTCACAAAACGCTAGCCTTGGCACGGGCGGCACGGAGTTGAAACTCGGTCAGTCCGACTTCGCGCCAAAGTGGTCTGATCGTTTCCAGGTTCATGTTTTGCTTTCTCAAGACCTTGTAAAGATCGTTCGCAGTTGTACCATGGTTCAGCAAGTTTGTGGCCGCTTGTTTCGGTGACTTCGAGAGTCGAATCCAGCGTTCGAATATGGTATCCGCAGATTTTCCTTGCTTTAGCCAAGCTCCGGTGATGTCCAAGTCCAGAAGCTTTTGACTGAGCAGCTTTTGATACTTGAGCCACAGCATCTTGTTGCTCGCTTTGGCGCTCACTGCCGATTTTCCTTTCTTGATCATCTCGTTTATCTTGGTAAATGATGCGATGCCTCTCTCTTCAGTGTTGACGTCGTCGTCGTCAACTATCGGGAGACTGTCATCAGACCTTAAGAGCCTTCTGCCAGACGTGTCACGATATCCAGGGGCAGTGGCGGAGTGCAGTGATCCCCAGCGTTTAGCTTGCAGCGTGACAGCAGCTTCTTGTTCAGATGCAGCAGCAGTACACGAAAAGATGGCAATACAATAATCGCTCTCACTTCCGGTATCGTGGTCCAACCATATCCTAGGATTTGATATAGCTTAATTAAGTCTCGTGAGAGACATACACCTTTAGCTTCTACTTTCAGAATCCACTCTAATAAGAGCTTCTCCAGCGCTGGCGACGTCACGCGTAAGGGTTTCCGCCGCTTGTCATCTCCGTAGGTGACGCACATGATCTTGGCTGCGTTTTTGATGATGTCAGAGACAGTAGTTTGAGCAGGCGCTCGCCTCAGCCTGTACGTCGCTTTTGCCTACGCAGCCAGCTCTTCTTGCGTCATGTCGGGACAATCTGCTGCCTTCTGGATGAGGCCTCGCTTCTGCTGAATCTTCATCCAGCTCCCCATGGGTATAAACTAATGTGAATTGATCTGAAGCCTATGATCACTGTGTTGTTCTTCAAATGGCTGGAGCTGAGCGATTCGCGCCAGAATCCCCGTCAGTACACCCTCCTTAAAGCGATTGTATCGATATTTTAGGAATATTATTTTGTACCAGTACCGGAATGGAGAGCGATTACTGTACTTGTCGCTAACAATAATACGTAAGGCAGACGCATCGGATTGTTTCTTTTGGTCTTGATACTTGAGAAGAAATCGGAAAGTGACGATGAGGTTGAATGATAATGAAGCATCTAGTATACAATATAACACGTATTTGTTGTTTTTGTGCTCTGAAGGTCCGTTTTATTGTTATATCGAGCATGGTCGGTTGAAAAACACAATATAACGTTAGGCTTAAATAAATTGGATATATTAGTCAGTATTTTGTAATACTGTATTCTACATGCGTGGGCATTGATTGGTCACGTCCAGTACGTGCACTATCCATTATGCACAGGGTCTGTGATGTGGGAAGAGAAATGGATGTGCAGAAGGCAGTGCTGAGCAAGCTCAAAACACTTTTTGTTCGTGGCGTGGTCTAGTTTTTATTGGATGATGTCGCTGTCTGGATATACAAATCAACGGCCTGTAATTATTGTATTGAATATGTAAACAAGGTACGGTCGTGGACACTGCTGCAGCTGCTGCGACCGCTGGTGCTGTGGCTGCTGGCGCTGTTGCGGCCAAGACTGTGTGTGACGGTGGCGGGTTCTTGCTCAAAGGCTTACCTTAAGGTATCGGATACCTTACGTAACGATTCTTTAGCACGCAAATTGGGTGACGCAATCAGCGATACATCATGAAACGTCATGTGGACTGCTCCAATTTTCTGATCGATGCCTACCTCAGAACTTGAACTTGTAAGTTACAATGTGACCGGAACGAAAGCCCCATTCTTTTTGCAACACATGCTATCAAATCACTACATGTAATACCAGGAGGATCCTGAGGACCCCCTCCTCTCCCAACCTCTGTACCTCTCTATCGTTTATCATTAGTAGGTAGTATAGGAGTAAATTTGACAAGGAGACATACAGAGTGTCCCTCTCGTTCTGCGCGGTCGTGTAGGATTCATCTCCTGCGGGACCAATCCTTTTAAAGGGTATAAACACACTCAAATCAATAAGTTGTCGTATAAATATTCAAAACCTATACGAACAGGTGCGCATAAACCTCTGTATGCGAAAAGGGTATGCCGGTATGATACTACATGTATATCGCCGGTACGACTGCACTTAGTACGATACAGGCGCTACCCCTAACCACTTCAAACAAGTATTAATAAGTGTCTATTATTATAATTATGCGGTGCTATTAATACAGTCCCCCTAAATAAGCGTCACTTGCGTCTCATATACCCCTTCATACCAGATCACATTGATTGACCTATGCAAATTTATCAGACGACCCCTACGCTTATTGAGAGACTACACTCCTGGTCAAAATTATACGAATCGGATGTGTGCTACCCGATAGAATGCGTAAATATGAGCCTTCTGTAGTACTCGAAGACGTCACTGGCCAACAGATTGTCCACTGAGCCCTGTGCCGGAACCTTTGGCTCCTACTTTTTGTATTCCTTCTCCTTAGCTAACCTGACGTAAGCTAATAGAGGTTCGTTCTTCGTTTTCGTCCTTCCTTCTCTGTCCCTGAACAGATAGTCTCCTAGTCAGATCACCCACGTCCTCGCCGAAGCACCGTGACGTCCCGATGCGATCCAGATCACGCTCAATCTCAAAGCCACTTGGGCGTACGCCCACGGCGCCTACCCTACTCGTGCGCGGCCACCACAGCGAACTCGGGTACTCTACTTCCCCTGTCTGGTCTCACCGTACGTCGCTCCGCTTGTCCGTACGTTCTCCTCCTTGGATCCTACTTGTTCTCCGTTTCACGGTACTGCAGTGCGTCCACCACAACCCCGTACGTTCTGTCAGCCACACGTTGTGCCTCAACAGCCCTTTCGTTCGTCTTTGTCTTGTCGCTGACTGTACTTCCAGCCCTCAACCGTCTTTCGTCTCTCGTCTCACTCTTCGACCTACTTGTCTCGTCCTTTGCAAATTCGGAAGTACTCACGTCCTTGCTCTTCCTGCCGTCTAACGCCACCGGTCGCGACGGCTCGCCGTCTGCGATCTCCGTCCTAACCGTGTGTCCGTTGAATCCGTTGGACTCCTTCCGCCCTTTGGTCGCACCCTTTGCACGTTGAAGCTGGCTACGTGCCAACGTACACTCTTCCGAAAGATCTCGGTAGACCACGTCAT
>NW_003302607.1:0-990 GCF_000142945.1 Phytophthora infestans T30-4 | reverse complement strand
AATGCTTGCCTGAATTGTACGCATATACTGCAAAGTCTAGCCAGGTGTCCCAGTCATTCTGGTCTTCACTATGCATGTAGGTCGCGATGCAGTCTTTCCAAGTCCTATGAAATCTCTCCACAAGACCAATTCATCTGAGGGCGAAAAGGAACTGGATTAATCTGCTGCGCCTGAAGCATCGTAATCAACTTCTCGATCACAATACCGGTTAGTTCGGGAGCGCCATCAGTGAGTAGCTCGCGGAATACACCAAACCGTAGTACTATGTCTCTCATAATAAATTTTGCCACATTTTCCGCCGTGGGCTGCTCCACTGCTGCTGCAACCGCGTATCTCGTAACGTACTCAACTGCAGCGATAACATATCGCTGTCCACCTCCTGTCTGTTGAAGAGGTCCTGCGACGTCTAACGCCCAGCGGTCTCCAACTTCTCCACCGCGTAGACTTCGTAATGTCGGTACCACTTCTCTCGGTCGTGCTTTACGGCTTCCACACTCCTGGCACCCGGCCACCCACCGTTTAACTTCTCTTTGTAAGTTTGGCCACCAATAGAGCTGTGCTATGCGTGCATATGTATGTGGGGCTCGTAAATGCCCTGACCATACAGAATCATGACAGTCTTTGAACACTAGAGACCATAGTTCAGGCGGTAGTACGACTCGCCTTCCGTTAGCAGTCTCGATAAGTGCCAACCCGTACTCCGTTTCAATCTTCATGCCCTTATGCCTCCCAGCCTCCAATAGCTTCTGGACTAATCGACTCCGGCCTTGAGCTTCACTGATCATCGTATCCGTGAGCTGAAGAGTCATGACTTCTTCGTGTTGCCGTTCGTCTCCCTTTACTTGTCCTGCCCTTCGTTCTTGGCGTTGCTCAACTGTTTTAGATCTCTCACCGATTCTCGACGTTTGGTTCTTCGTTCTCGTGTCATTGTTCGTTACACCACGATACTCGCTACGTGCATTACTCGGTCGTCCTCGTTCTTGCTGTAGT
>NW_003302606.1:4330-6313 GCF_000142945.1 Phytophthora infestans T30-4 | reverse complement strand
GTGACTTCGTTTCCAGTGCTGCTCTCCGTCAGCATTCATGTTTTCTTATTCTTAATCCACTGCACAGCGTATCATGTTCATGTTGTTCTTCAAATGCATATACATTTGTTGTGCAGTAACGTTTTTCGTCTGTTACACAGGCTGCATCGCCCTGTGGACAGTTCACACGTGATCCAGTCACGCTAGTCTTCGTCCGCCACTTGCGCCATCTGCAGCCGATTCTCGCTCTTCTTGGCTCGCAAATAGTCGTACAGCAGACCTCCACATGACAAGTTTGATGATGGTTCCCAAGTTGTATCTTCAAAGCCAACCCACTTGACTTTGAACTCGCGTACAGCACGCTCTGTGCTCGTCGTTAGTGGTGTTCTGTCGTCGAGGATGGCCTCGACTTCATATTCACCGGCAACTTGGTCTGGTTCCCAGCTATCCTCAGGCAGTAGTTCCTCATCGAAGTCGAGTCTTGCTTCATTAGTCCCGTCAAGTACCAACCGAGTGTTCGGTCGACTGTTGAATTCGTTGACAGCCTTGAGTCTTGACACATGCACTACTGGGTAAAAGCGATACCCACTTCGATCAGGCAGTTCCAGCTCGTACGCAAACTCTTCCACCTTGCGCTTGATCCGAAAAGGTCCATGCCATCGGTGAGCTAATTTCTTCGTCAAGCCCGGTTTGACGCGTTCCATGTACAGCCACGCCCGGCTCCCAATCTCGAAAAGAGATCTCGGTGGGGCTCTTGCAGGATCTTCCATCTCTTCCGAAGCTTCTGGATGGTCCGCCGAGTCTTCGTTTCCACTTGGTTGAGGTACAGCAGCTTTTTCCAGTCGACTCAGAGCATCATTATGCTTTTTAGCCCTTCGCTCCTTTTCTACAGCCTAATAATCCTTGGCCATAGTGAGGGCGACCTCATGTTGTCGATTGATCTCACGCCGCCACGCCAGTGCGTCAGACTGCTTGCCGAGTCCTCGTTTGAGTGATGACGACATTGCCCGCAACGTCGACTGCGCATCCCAACCATGAACGAGGTAGAGCGGTGTTTCCTTCCTTGTAGTGTCCTGAGAAGTATTAATAGCGAACACCATCTTCTCTGCGATCTCGTCCCAATCTTGCTGTAGAGGGTCTTCCGCGTACACCCGTACGGAACCCATCACCGACTTCACCGAGCGTTCCTGCTGTCCATTAGCATGTGGCCGATAGCTTAAAGTCGCCCGTGATCTTGACTGCATCATCTCTGCAAATGCTAGGAACACCTCGCTCATGAAGCGTGGGTCACGGTCGTGCCTTATCAGTGATGGGGCTCCGAGCCGTCGGTACACACATTCTTCGAACACTTGGGCAACACTCAGTGCAGTCGTATCCGACATAGCCTTGGCAATAACGAATCCCGTGAACAAGCACTGAAATAGAAGCAACGCCGTGTTGCCCCTGCGAGATTTCGGTAGTGGGATCACAAAATCCATCGAGGCGATCTGGAAAGGTCGTTCGGCTAGTACGTTGCCAGGTGAGTATCCACGAAGCTGCGGGTGGCTTTTACTCGAGCTGCAATCTGGACATGACTTCACATGCTTCTCCACGTCAGCGTACAAGTCGATCCAATAATAATCGGACTTAACGCGATGGAACGTTCTCACCACACCTTGATGTCCTCCTTCCAGCGAGTCGTGACAGTTCTGCAAGACCTCTTGAATCATCGTATGTCGGCACCACAAGCCGCAGCTTGGTCTCTTCTTGCCAACCGTGGTCGTACCGACGATTCAATGCAAGATAGGTAAGCACGCCGTCTTCTGATAACACGAACCGGTCAGCATACTTCCAGGCATCTCGAGCTTCTTTGTAACTCAGCTCTTCTGCTTGGCCCTGAAGCACCTTCTTGATGTTAAACCACTTCTGCTCCTCGTCTTGTGCCACCAGTATCCGTCTGCGTCGTTCCCGCTGTATCGCTACCGGATCAACATCTTCTGCATCGGAAATGCCGATGGTACAGTC
>NW_003302606.1:0-2654 GCF_000142945.1 Phytophthora infestans T30-4 | reverse complement strand
CCACTGGGCTGGCAGAAGATGCTCTTGGTGAAGCTAATGCTGATCCGACACTGTGCAAATCTTGCCAGCAATCGGTCCAGCGTCGCCAGGCAGCTGTCGAAATCCTCGCCACCGAAGCAAATATCATCCACAAACGACCGTCGACCAAACACCGGTACCAGCGATGATTCGTCCGGTTCCCCGTTCGTAAACATGTCAGCGACGGGGCTGTTGACGAGTTGTAGTACAGGGTCGGTCTCTACCGGTGCTTCGCGGTCTGCCGCGAACTTCGTTTGAAGCGAACCCTCGGCGCTTGGCCCACGACGTTCCTTGGCTTGTTCTTCAGCTAAACGCATCCTCTCCGAGTATTCAAACCCAACCTCCTTTAGGTTGAACGAACCCCCAGAGTGCGTTGTCAATCATACGCTGATAGATCATCGGCGCGTTCTTTAACCCGAAGGGCATACGTAACCACTTGAAATGTCCAAGTGCGCAGACAAACGCCGATACTTTACGTGCTCGCAAGGTCATCATGACCGCCCAGAAGCCGCTTGCTGCATCCGGCGAGCAGAACCATAGGTAGCATTCGAGATCGGTCAACTGGTCGTCGACTAGCGGCATTGCATACTCCATGATCGCGGTGATAGCATTCACCATCTTGTAATCAATGCAGAGCCGGATGTCCAGCCCGGTCTTTTTCATCACAATCACGATCGGCGATGCCCATGGACTGTCTGAAAAGACGATCAGTCCTGCTCGCAACAAGCAAGCAGCAGCTCGTACAGCTTGCCGAGAAATCGTAGCGGCACGCGCCGGGCACGCTGTTTAATTAAGGCGTGCCCCTGTGTGTCGATATCGCATACCGCGCCGTAGGCTGGCGGCGGCAGTGCGTTGCCACTAGCAATCAGGATCTGCTCGTGGTTCTTCAGCGTCGCGACCAGACGTTCTCGGCGATCAGTCGACAACTGAGGATCAGCAACATTAGACGCAGTGTAGTCTACTGTCGTGTTAATCTCTTCGGTCAAGTCCGGCAGGAGTGCCAGCTCCTTCGCGTAGTCTTCCAAGCCAATGTTGTTAACCGGGTGTTCGTAGAAGTCATTTCTCGTATCCTCCGTTGCTTCATTTCCTTCGGTCGTTAACACTCGAGCAACCGAGATGTACGTTCCGTCCAACGTCGCTACGGATTCTTCCCTTGACTCAACATCGGCATCCGCTTTGATTTCAACAGTCGGTACTGGATCCATCTCCTTCCCATCCTGGTTTCTTATCTCTGGGCCACCTGCCGAGTCGCTGTTCGCAATATTGAATGCGCAGGCAACCGACATATTGGGCTGTTGACTTTTGTTCAGCTCCTCGGTCGGCCGTTGTCTTGACAGCTCGGCATTCGCACCAATCTTGCAATGAACACTCGGTGCCGTACTCAACACCTTCAGCGCGATGCCTGCATCCTCTGGATCAACCACAGATGTCTCGCTCGCAGATTTGGTGGCACACAAGGCCGGGACAACTTCGTCAAAACTGGTGACTCCATTATATCCAGTGCTGTTACTTGTCGCTTCCGTGGTCACCCCAGACTTGACACGAACACTCGTTGGTGTATGTACAACGTTTACCGGGCTCAGTAGTTCGTGTGTACGCGCTACCGAGGCTTCGTTTGCAATATTGCCTCCGCCGTGAGCTGTCGTGTAAGTGTCCAAAGGTTCTTCGGAAGGTTGACCGTCGGCCGAGTCCCCGGCTGTCACCCCAGACGCCAGACAGGCCTCCACTCGCTCACGTTTTTCCATGATCAGTGCCCAGCGTTCTGCACACGTCAGACGATCACTAGAGTCCCCTAGCGAGTCTTCTAGAGGCCGTGCTAGCACCCCACTGGGTTCTGGATAGTCCGGTCGCTCAACTGCCGAAGGCTGAGTTGCAAGCCATTGCTCGTAGATTTCACATTCACGCTGAAAGAGCTCGCGATCTCTGCAACCTTCGTAGGCCAACACTTGCCAATCTTGGTACTTCTTAGAATCCAAACGCACATAGCCGTCACCTCGTGGCAAATCCCCATCTGGGATCCACATCGTGATCGAGTCGTGTGCTGGTAGGTACACAGCTCGATCAGACACGTTGGTCAACCGAATGCTCTGAGGCCGTCCACGCCGAAACCTCGTTACTGACGGGATTAGCTTGTTCGTTCGACGAACCCACAGCACGTGTTCCTCCAGCCCGACTTGGCGCTTCACTAGTCGATATTCTCGTCACTCGTGCGCTTGAATGTCCAAACGCTCGGGTGGCCCGGCTTTAACATGGGAGCCGTACTCTTCGCTGTCGATCATGTTCTTGGTCTTGATCAGTGGGATTTGAACTTCATGCGGTAATTGCGCCGCGCCGTGAAACAGGTCCAACCGGATCCCAGCTGGGATAATAAAGTCGGTCACGAGCACCACGTCGACGCCTGCACTATGCGCCATTACCCACATCTCGAACTCGTACACCATCTCCCATCCGAACGTAATCTTGACGCACGCTCGTCGCGTCGTAGACACCTTGCCTTCGTTAATATCTTGAATGTCAATGCGGCGTCCGTGATCGGGTACACCTCAGAGTCGCAACTTCTTGGCAAAGGCGTCAGTGATCACACTAACGTTCGCTCCTGTGTGCAAGGAGGATCCTCGTTCGCTGGTCGTTCACAG
>NW_003302605.1:4253-5491 GCF_000142945.1 Phytophthora infestans T30-4 | reverse complement strand
GATGCAAGCTCCAGAGTCGGAAGAAGACCAAGCGGGATCCAGTGTCAAGCTGGTCCGACAAGGATCTCGAGTTTGTGTATCGCCACCAAGCTCTACGCGATTTCCTGCATCAAGATCCTGTCATGCAGATCCTGAATCCACGACAGATCGAAGATCCAAGGGAACCGGTGGGAGCACCAACGAAAACGGCGAACAAGTTGGTGGCAGTCAAAGATCTATTACGTTTGCTTACGGAGTCAGGCATCGTAGCGGGTGCGTTCGACGCAGAGGATATCTTCGAGCTAGACCTGGATCTCATAGTATCCGCGACGCGGGACCTCTTTGCCAGAGTTAAGTCCATCACCGGAGAAAGGTCGCGCACTATGGATCCGGTGTCGTCGCCGAGGGTCAGCCAAGCTGCATCCTCGAACTACGAATCCGCCGCTGAGGATGAGTCTGACACGTCGTCCGAACCACGACGCATGACTTTAGGACCCTCCGGGGCATCCATGCTGGAAGCGCGGACGAGGAGCCGAGGACAGGAAGTCCCTGTGAGCGCGAAGGCTGGGGATCCTGTAGGCCCCACGCGTGATCTGACACAATCCGGCCACGATCGAGCCAGATCCGACAAGAAGCCAGTGGGATTATCGTCAGATCGGGCTCAAGGTAATCGCCTCACGGATCCGGTCTCGCCAGTGGACCAGACGGCCACAGGCTCTTCCAACACTTCCTCGGGCACCCTGCAGCGACACTTCGAAGCTGCGATGAGTCGTTTCCTGGCCGAACAGGGTATGAGAGCGCCCGGGCCACAAGTGCAAGTGCTCCACGAACATGGAGCACGAGACGTGGAGATGGAGTCCGTGGAGGGAGACAACTCCCATGATGAGTTCGACCCAGATGATCTGGATGACCCATCCACTTCGTCAGCAGTGGTAGCAACAGCCACAGCCGGGGCAGGTGGATCGTCCATGATCCAGAGGGTACGGATCTCAGCCATATCGGAGCTGAAGGAGTTCACGGGCAAGGATCAAGATGAGGACCGAGCGAGAACATGGATCAGCAAAGTCAAGTCGGCCCTCATGAGAGATCAAGCGTCGGATGCTGAGAAGTGTTTGACCTTTGCGGATCTGCTAGCGGGGCCAGCCAGGAACTGGTATCGGCAGCTGGGCAGATCCACCAGGAACAAGTGGCCAGATTTGCTGCGCAGTTTCCAGACCCAGTACTGTGGATTGGGAGTGTCGGTGGCACGACAATACTAC
>NW_003302605.1:0-3388 GCF_000142945.1 Phytophthora infestans T30-4 | reverse complement strand
GCCAAGATCTCTAGTTTGCGCCAAGTGGATGAGTTTGCCAGATCCGAAGTCTCTTCAACCCTGGATCTACAAAGGGGAGAGGCACGTGGTTATTGGGAGAAGCGCCAACATGGCCGATGGTTTGAGCCTACCAAGGGTGAGGTCACTGCAGATCCACCTAAGGTCTGCCAGGTCACTGGATCCCGTGGATCTGAGGAGGTTGGATCCATGGATCTGCTAACCGGGGAGTCCCGTGTATACTGGAAGTACCATGCCCCAGGAAAGTGGTTCAGACGGCCAAGGTAGGGGGCAAGATCAACAATGAAAAAGCAATCCTACTCCTAGATAGTGGTGCCGAGGTGTCGATACTAGATACCGCCTTTGCTCGTAAGGTTGGGTGCCAAGTGGATGGGAGTCGGATCCAAGACTGTGTTGGGATTGGTGAAGGCGTGTACCGTACGAATGGGAGAACGCGGATAAAGATCACGCTGGCAGGTTGTTTGGTGAATTGGTTTGACATCTGGGTTGGAGATCTCGCTGGTCAAGACGCCATCCTCGGGATGGATTTCATGGTACCGACCGGAGTGAGGTTGGATCTAAAGGATGGGACACTTTGTTTCCCTGACGAGATGCGGATCCAGCTCAGCGGACGGCTGCCGTTGTATGGAGCGAAGATGAGGATCATAAGGGCGATAAGACGACCTGGATCGAGCCTGGAGAAACCTGGGAGCTGCCAGATCGGTTAAAGTGGGTGGAACATGAGAAACTGTGGGTTACGCGGGGCGAGAAATGGGTGCCTACAGTAATCCAAGGACCAGGTCGATCACAATACCTCCAGGTCACGAACGTCAGCGATAAGAGACTATTACTGGACCATTATGAGGAGATTGGGCGATGGTTAGCGAAGGACGGTATCCCTAGGCGACCTGGATATGTGTCAGTGGGATCCCGCCGCTACAAAGAATGGCAGAATCTGGTGTACGAGGCGACTACCGAGATCGAATCCCTCGGAGAAGTGGAGCTCCCGGCGGAGCCAACTGGCCCCTTGGTGGATCGGCCTTCATATCCAACTCCGCGAAAGATCCTGCAGAGGGATCGACGGGTCGAGATCCAAGCAATGGAGGTTGGATCCACGACGGGGGGACGATTCCCAGAGTCGGCCCTTAGATAACGCAGGGTCGGTGGATGAAGGATTGCAGAGGGTTAAAGCCGAACAGCCGGATCCCGCTGATCCACAAGTGGATCCAAGCTTTCCCTTGGATAAAGTGCCTGGATCCTTATCGAGAGTGGCAACACTAGTCAAACCAGAACCGTCGGGCTTAAACTCGTTAGAGGACCGACTAGATCCAACTGTTGGTTTCCCTGATACCAGGGTACCTGATTCCCCGAAGACAGAAGGGCTGCCAGGCGAAAGAGGGCCGCAGTGTTCGGATCCAATGGTTGATCCTACGAAGACGGGAGATGAGCAAGTTTGTTACCATGAAGGCGGGGATCTACACGCCGAGGACCTGGGAGAAGGCATGGCGGTGATCCCGGAGGTACCACTGACCACAGAGGAGGTCACGATTGATGATATCCAAGTGGATCCAGGGGCGAATGAACCTGCTGAAGTGGATCGTCTGCGTCAGAAAATCTGGGAGAGCCGACATCTGCTGATTGGTAAAGGTAATGCGTTACCGCCCGCTGCCCGCGGAGTCAAATGTGACATCGATGTCGGTGACGCGAAACCGATCGCTCAGAGGGTGAGGAAGGTGGTGCCTCAGTTCCGAGAAAAACTATCGGATCTGATTAAGGGCCTGCTGCAAGCCAAGATCATCAGTTTCTCAACGTCCCCGTGGGCATCCCCAGTGGTAATCATCATCAAGAAGAACGGGGTGGATATACGTCTGTGCATAGATTACCGGCTGGTTAACGGTCTGACTCGATTGATGGTGTATCCGATGCCTCTAATCAATGAGCTGTTGGAAGATCTGGATAAAGCACTCTGGTACTGCTCTCTTGCCATGGCCAGCGGTTTTTGGGTAGTTACTATGACGGATCGAGCTCGCGCGATATCCGCATTCATCACACCGTTTGGACTGTTCGAGTGGAACCGGATGCCGTTTGGATTGAAGAACGCACCCCAGATCTACCAACGTCTAATCGATAACGCTCTCTATGGATTCACCCGAATACCGGAACCCAAAAGGGGTGGATCCGGGGAAGATCATACGGACGTAGATCCATTTGAGGCAGGAGAGCCAGGGGATCCTGGAACCCCGTCCGTGTTAGGACGCAGATCTTACATCGACGACATTCTAATCCCGGCGAAATCGTGGGATCAGTTGTGCGAAAGAGTGACATCCCTACTGGAGGCGTGTACTAAGTGGAATCTCTCTATCAGTGTGGTAAAGAGCTATTGGGGGATGCGCAAGGTGGATTACTTAGGCCATCGAGTGTCCAAGGAGGGATTGGAGGCGAATCCTAAGGACCTGTCTTCGTTAGCCGATTTGTCCTTCCCGCAGTCGTTACGGGCGATGCAATCCTTCTTGGGCAGTTTGAACTACTACAGTCGGTTCATCGAGGATTACGCCCTGTTTGCCGCGGTGTTGTATGAATTGAGAGAGGTAGATTTCGCTGCGATGACCACTCCAGCTGTCCGGATAAAAATCCAACAAGCTCTGGCCCGGGAGATGTCGGATCCACAAAGGAATCCAAGTGGTACGACGCCAGAAGAGGACCTGAAACAGGAGCTGGATCCACCCCGGGACCAACAGAGAGAGAATCCAGGCTGGATAGAGACGACGGATCAGAACATGGAAAAGGCAGAATCTCGGTGGATCCGAGCTCAACACGCATTCGTGGAACTGAGGAACAGGATCGCGACCACGCCTATCCTCCGTCATTTCGATCCAGAACGTCAACCTACGGTTATAGTTTATGCCAGCGACTGGGCAGTCTCAGCAGCTCTGAAACAAGAACATGAGGGGATCTGTCATCCATTCACCTTCGACAGCCGGACACTGAAGCCGAATGAACTGAACTACGGAGCGGTGGAGAAAGAGATACTCGCGCTCCTGCGCGTATTGGATCTGAATTACAACCTGCTGGTGGGAAGATCCATCCGGATCCTGACCCGACACTCTACGCTAGCCTGGCTGTTCAAGTCGGCCGGGCTACAAGGACGTTTGGGACAGTGGGCAGCTTTACTCTCGCCTTGGACACTGGAGATTGTGAAATGTTCGAAAGGGGAAGACGAGATCCTGGGAGTCTTGGCCGCGAGCATCACTCCTCGAGCTAAGATGGATGAGGCGCTGACTAGGGTCGCTCCTAAGAAAGAGCTCAAACGTCGGATTCAAGATCCCGATCCGACGGTACAGGCAGACGAGGGATCTGTACGTCCTGAGTTTCGATGGATCCGCCCGCGTAC
>NW_003302604.1:2256-5225 GCF_000142945.1 Phytophthora infestans T30-4 | reverse complement strand
ACGTTAACAGCCCGTCTTCAATCCGATACCTATCGATCTGATGGCGTGTGGAGCGGGACAAAGCACTCAGTGTCTTTTCACTGGGCGAGCGGAGATGTTCCAGAATACTCGAATAGACCGGATCGAATTCATACGCAGTCCGGATTTCGTCGCGGAGTGGGGTTTCTGAAGACACGCTCGTCAGGTTCAATCCCGACGCCAAGCACATAGCACAGTTGTCTTCGTCGTCTTCATCATGCAGCGGTTGTCGACCCAGCGAATCGCGTGGGTCGTAATCTGGACGACGAGACAGAGCATCTGCAAGGATGTTGTTCTTGCCGGGTCTGTAGTGAACCACGAAAATATACTCGGAGAAGAACGGCAACCAGTGAGCCATTCGCTGGGAAAGATGAGGGCTCTTCATCGCTGTCCTCAGCGATGCGTGATCGGTATACACTGCGAAGGTTTGCTCGCCGAGTAAGTACACTCTGAATTTAATCAGAGCGTAGCGCATCGCGAGAAGCTCCTTGTCGTGGACAGGATAGTTGCGCTCCGCTGGCTTCATCTGCCGAGACTGATAGCTGACGACCCGCTCACGTCCTTCGTCGTCAAACTGCATCAGCGCACAGCCGATGGCAAAGTCGCTCGCGTCGCAAACGACGTGATATGGTTTCGAGTCGTCGGGAAGAGCTAGGATCGGCGCCTCAGCAAGGCTCTTCCTCACTGAGTCGAAGGCGGCGTGGTGCGCGGGTGACCAGACCCATGTGGCATCTTTCTTCAGGAGTGATGAGAGGGGCTGGATCAATCCGGCGTAATTCTTCGTGTACTTGTGGAGATAATTTGCTAGCCCCAACCACTGACGCAACTCAGTGGGGTTCTTTGGTGTCGGTCATGCGCAGATAGAGGACACCTTCTCCGGGTCGGCGCGAACGCCGTCCTTGCCCACGAAGCAGCCCAGCACCGGAATCTCCGGCGCGCAGAAGATACACTTGTTCAGGTTCGCGTACAACTTGTTCTCGCGCATCACTTGGAAGACCTGTTTTAAGCGCCTCAAGTGGACTTCTATCGCGCTGAGACCACCCTCAGCGCGGCTGTGCACGAAGATGTCGTCGAAGTAGCTCGGTGCGAAGTCTCGAAGCGGACGCAGCACATGGGAGACCATGCGATTGAACGTGGCGGGAGCATTCTTCAAGCCTTGTGGCATCACAAGCCACTCCCAGAGCATACCGCTGGGGTGCTGACCGCTGTCAGGGGGATGTCGCTCGGTCTCATCAAGATTTGATAGAATCCATCGGTCAAGTCGATGGCGCTGAAGACGACACTGCCCGCCATGGTGTCGAGCACCATGTCCTTCCGGGGAATTGGGGTTTGCGCGGGGATGGTCGCATCATTCAACTTGTTAAAGGCATGAACGATGCGCCATCCGCCTGTGGCCTTCTTCACACAGAACGTTGGGCTCGAATGTGGAGAGACACTCTCACGCACGTGACCCGCTTTACGGCGATTCTCGAAGAAGTCGTCGATGGCCTTGACTTGGTCTCGCGGCAGCGGCCACTGCCGCGTCACACAGTACTTCGAACCGGGCGCGAGATCGATCTCGTGGCGGACGCCTCAGTCGGCAGGCAGTTCGGCTGGAATCTTATCGGGGAAGACGTCCGCGTATTCGCGGACGGTCTCGTACACTGGATTACCAGACTCGCGCAAGGACTCCCAGGACTGCGCTGTGAATCGCTCCTCGCGAGCGGACTTCGGTTCGGCGCTCTTGGGACGGGTGGATCCGTCGTCATCACTGACGGTGTTCCCTTCGAGTGGCGTAGACGAAGTGTCTGTGATCAGGCAGACCTGCTCAACCTCACCAACCTTGAGACCACGAAGGAAGTTCGTCCAGGAGAGACCTGGAAGCCGGGTGATCGATTGAGTGTCGCGAGGTGGACACACAAGATCGACGGTGCGCTGACGGTCCATGCCGTCGTCCACGTGCTCAATGACACAGACCGACTCCGTCTGTGAGATGCCGCTCGGTGCAGTTTCACGTCGTGGCTTCAAATGACGGCGCTTCGACTTCTTTGCCCGGCGCCTCGAGTGTGTACTCGAGGAGGAAGAATCGCTCTCGCTGGACGATGTATCACCCCGCTCTAGGCACTGAAGCTCACTCTCGACTGTGCCGGTCACACGCGGGGGCCACTGCTTGACCGCGTGGTCGTTCGGCGGGAGCTCCAACTGCTCGACCACCGGCTCGGGTGACGGGAGCCTCGACTGCTCGACCGCCGTGTTACATTGCGGGAGCCCATGCTCGACCGCCATATCGTGCTGCGGGAACTCATGCTCGACCGCTGTGGTGCGCCGCGGGAACCCATGCTCGACCGCTGTGGTGCGCCGCGGGAACCCATGCTCGACCGCTTGCTCGTATTGCGGGAGACCCTGCTCGACCGCCATCGTGTTCTTGCCCTCGCCTCGCGGCGAGGAGCCTTCGTGCAACAGCACTGCGCAAGCCGTGCAACAGCACTGCGCAAGCCGTGCAGAGAGGGCCATCGCTCACTCTGTGTCCAGCCTGCGTCGTGGACGACCGGTCCACGACGGTGACGTGGGGCCAGTCCTTCTGGGCAACCAGGAGGTGGGTGAACACCTCGCTCACGTCGAAACCGCTGCGGTGTTTAACCGAGCGGGCCAACCAGTCAATCTCTGGTTGATACCGTGACAACCACGGGATGCCTAGGATGCAATCGAATGCGTAGTTCATCTCAATCACGAGGAAGTCGTCATTGCTGCGAAAGCCGTCGAAAGTGTACGGCTGTACAGGCCGCCAAGGTGCAGATTGGCAAGCCACGTGACTTTCCGTCGTTCGGGTGGGACAACGAATACGGACACCGTGAGGTGGACGTGTCGGCCTGTCGAGCTACCAAATTCCTTGTATCTAATGGTGAGTTCGGCGAGTTTGTGCGTGACGGCTCACTGCCTTGAGCCGTCCTTCTGGAGCAAGTGGGGCTGGG
>NW_003302604.1:0-1642 GCF_000142945.1 Phytophthora infestans T30-4 | reverse complement strand
CCATGTCAATCGGATTGGTGACGATACAGGACGTGAGGTGGCGTGTCTTCTGGACGTAGTCGCGCATGGTCATCTTGCCTTGTCGCAGAGCGAAGAACTCTGCGCGCACTCGGGACTCGTCTTGTGAAGGCTCGAAGGCGAGACGAAGATCACTCTGGAGGGCCTCCAGGGTGGAGAGCGCATCGTTGTTGACGACCAGTTTGCCGAGCGCCCACTCCTTGGCTTTCCCAGCCAGTCGGGAAAGTAAGAAGTAACTTTCGCTCTGCGCTCGATCATCCTCGAAGCGATAGCGATGTCGATTTCGCGAAACCAGCGATTCAACGGAAAGACGATTCGCTCCTTCACCGGAGTAGGTTGACGTCTCCAACTTGACGATGTCATTCTTCGAGGAACGCGAGGGAGTTGTCGCTCGCCGATTCGCGTCGGCGAGCTCGCGTTCCATGAACTCTTGAGCTGCTTGACGTTGTTGATCGGGAGTCGCTGAGCTCAGCAGCGACGCGACAACAGCCTCACCGGACACCGCCGCAAGGCGGTGAAAGGCTTCCCACTCGACACGAGTGAGATGAGGGAAAGCAGCATGCTCCAGGGTTGACCCTGAAGCTTTAGACGTCTGGCCTTGGCTCATTGTGAACTTGGTCATGGGAAGGACTACTAAGTGCTACCAGGTGTAACGGGCCTAGAGTGTCCGTTACTAGCTTACACGTAATAATGAGGAAGCGTGCAAGATCCACGATAGTGAAACCAAGTGTTTAGTCTGAAGGAAAATCAACTCTGTTTTTATTTAGGTCCAGGGCAGCTTGCCCTGACCACTCAAATACACGTCAACCCCTTATTGGCTGATAATGGGTCTGGCTCCCCATATATCAACCAATAGGATGACGGCAGTTCAGCACACGCTAGCTGTGTGCTGCTGCACCTACTTTTGTAATATAAAGCTACCTACTTATGTAATGGTGTGGCCCATTACAATTTCTGGATCATTATGAGGAGATTGGGCGATGGTTGGCGAAGGACGGTATCCCTAGGCGACCTGGATAAGTGTCAGTGGGATCTCGTCGCTACAGAGAATCGCAGAATTTGGCGTACGAGGCGACTACCGAGATCGAATCTCTCGGAGAGGGGGAGCTCCCGGCGGAGCCAACCGGCCCCTTGGTGGATCGGCCTTCATACCCAACTCCGCGAAAGATCCTACAGAGGGATCGTCGGATTGAGATCCAAGCGATAGAGGTTGGATCCAAGACCGATACCCCGAGCCGGTCCCTAGATAACCCAGAGTCGGTGGATGGGGGGTCGCAGAGAACGGAAGCCGGGTCGCCGGATCCTGCTGACCCATAAGTGGATCCGAGTTTTCCATCGGACAAAGTGCCTGGATCCTTGCCGAGAGTGGCAGCACTAGCCAAACAGGAACCGTCGTGTGTAAACTCACCAGAGGGTCAAGTCGATCCAACAGGTAGTTTCCCCGGTACCACGGTACCCGATCCCATAAAGACAGAAGGAATGACGGGAGAAGGGGAATCGCGGTGCCTGGATCCAGTGGTGGATCCGACAAAGACTGAAGACGAACAAGTATGCTACCATGAAGGCGGGGATCTACACGCCGATGATCTTGGAGAAGGTATGGCAGTGATCCTGGAAGTACCAC
>NW_003302603.1:3538-5760 GCF_000142945.1 Phytophthora infestans T30-4 | reverse complement strand
TCGGATCTCGGAGAAGGCTGGCGGTGATTCCGGAGCTACCACTGACCACAGAGGAGGTCACGATTGACGATGTCCAAGTGGATCCAGACGCGAACGAACCCGCGGAAGTGGATCGGTTACGTCAGAAAATCTGGGAAAGCCGGCATCTGCTGATTAGAAAAGGTAATGCATTACCGCCCGCTGCCCGCGGAGTCAAATGTGACATCGATGTCGGCGACGCGAAACCGATCGCTCAAAGGGTGAGGAAGGTGGCACCTCAGTTCCGAGAAAACTATCGGATCTGATTAAGGGCCTGCTGCAAGCCAAGATCATCAGTTTCTCAACGTCCTCCGGTGATAATCATCATCAAGAAGAACACGGTGGATATACGTCTGTGCATTGATTACCGGCTAGTTAACGGCCTGACTCGATTGATGGTGTATCCGATGCCTCTAATCAATGAGCTGTTGGAAGATTTGGATAAAGTACTCTGGTACTGCTCTCTTGACATGGCCAGCGGTTTCTGGGTAGTTACTATGACGGATCGAGCTCGCTCGATATCCGCATTCATCACACCGTTTGAACTGTTCGAGTGGAACCGGATGCCGTTTGTATTGAAGAACGAATCTCAGATCTACTCAACGTCTAATCGATAACGCCCTCTATGGATTCACCGGAATACCGGAACCCAAAAGGGGTGGATCCGGGGAAAATCATACGGAAGTAGATCCATTTGAGGCAGGAGAGCCAGGGGATCCTGGAACCCCGTCCGTGTTAGGACGCAGATCTTACATCGACGACATTCTAATCCCGGCGAAATCGTGGGATCAGTTGTGCGAAAGAGTGACATCCCTACTGGAGGCGTGTACTAAGTGGAATCTCTCTATCAGTGTGGTAAAGAGCTATTGAGGAATGCGCAAGGTGGATTACTTAGGCCATCGAGTTTCCAAGGAGGGATTGGAGACGAATCCTAAGGACCTGTCTTCGTTAGCCGATTTGTCCTTCCCGCAGTCGTTACGGGCGATGTAACCCTTCTTGGGCAGTTTGAACTACTACAGTCGGTTCATCGAGGATTACGCCCTGTTTGCCGCGGTATTGTATGAATTGAGAGAGGTAGATTTTGCTGCGATGACCACTCCAGCTGTCCGGATAAAAATCCAACAAGCTCTGGCCCGGGAGATGTCGGATCCACGAAGGAATCCAAGTGGTACGACGCCAGAAGAGGACCTAAAACAGGAGCTGGATCCACCCCGGGACCAACGGAGAGAGGATCCAGTCTGGATAGAAACGACGGATCGGAACATGGAAAAGGCAGAATCTCGGTGGATCCGAGCTCAACACGCATTCGTGGAACTGAGGAACTGGATCGCGACCACGCCTATCCTCCGTCATTTCGATCCAGAACGTCAACCTACGGTAATAGTTTATGCCAGCGACTGGGCAGTCTCAGCAGCTCTGGTACAAGAACATGAGGGGATCTGTCATCCAGTCACCTTCGTCAGCCGGACACTGAAGCCGAATGAACTGAACTACGGAGCGGTGGAGAAAGAGATACTCGCGCTCCTGCGCGTGTTGGATCTGAATTACAACCTGTTGGTGGGAAGATCCATCCGAATCCTGACTCGACACTCTACGCTAGCCTGGCTGTTCAAGTCGGCCGGGTTACAAGGACGTTTGGGACAGTGGGCAGCTTTACTCTCGCCTTGGACGCTGGAGATGGTGAAATGTTCGAAAGGGGAAGACGAGATCCTGGGAGGCTTGTTTCGTGAGCATCACACCTCGAGCTAAGATGGATGAGGCGCTGACTAGGGTCGCTCCTAAGAAAGAGCCCAAACGCCGGATCCAGATCCCGATCCCGACGGTACAGGCAGACGAGGATCTGTACGTCCTGAGTTTCGATGGATCCGCTCGCGTACGACGCGGAGGAGGAGCATACAGTGCAATACTGTGGAGACTGCCCGGATGGGAAGTTGTACGAGCCAGATCCACTTACGCAGAAGGTCTCACCGTCAATGAGGCGGAGTATAACGGACTCCTTCTGGGTTTGGATTTACTAAAGGGACAAGATCCAAAAAGGCTGGTGATTTGTGGGGATTCAAATTTGGTAATCAGACAGGTGCGAGGCGAGATTGACTGCAAGGCTCCGGCCCTAACACTGTTACGGCAGAAAGTGATGATCCACCTGCGTGGATGGATTGAATCACGAGTTGGTTGCATGTCAAGCCGAGATTGCATGCCAGTGC
>NW_003302603.1:0-2375 GCF_000142945.1 Phytophthora infestans T30-4 | reverse complement strand
TTCGAACCCTCGGTCTTGCCCCTCTTTAGAAACAAGACGAGTAATGCGTGCTGATGACGCACAGCCGCCGATGATTCACGAGAAAGGATGAGCTGACGTACCTCCCAGCCTGTTCACGTTCGCGACGTCGACGAGGATTGAGGCGCTGAAACGCGTCGGACACGGCTCGGTTCAAGCGCTTGGACATACGGTGACTGGATGGTGAATTGGAGAATGAAGAAATGTCACAACGGGCACCAGTACCGTGGCTCCCATTGCGACAGGGCCAGTTGTCGTGTAGTGATTTCTCCGTAGTTGCGGATTATCACCCGTCGACAAAGACGTGCCCCCCCCCCAAGATGCCCCAAGCGACGAACCCTCGGTCAAGTGATGTACGGAGACGCCCAAGGTCCAAGGGACTCGACGGCGTCACTTCCGAACTTTCAACGAGTATCGGATACGGCCCATATGTCACTGAATCCAGGCTGTCCCTTATTATTAATAATGGACTGGCCGGATTCGCATTCAGCGGACCATCTACGGTACGAACCCTCAGTGGCGGTTGGGATGAGTTCGCGGAGTACTCAGCGACCTTTGGAAGAAACGTTCACCGTCTGCGACAGGGCGCGGACCGTTAAAGATGCTGATGGGACAGTCCAGAGGACGCTTGGCATGCAAGAAGATCCATAACGGATCATTGTTCACTTGATATTTGTATACTTGATTAGGACTTCTTATTAGGAATAGACCCGAAAGGGTAAGCTTAAATACAGAACAGAATTTCCACTCAAGCACACAGAGCGACGTCCGGCTTCAAGGTAAGCGTCAGGTCAAGCTTGTTTGAGTGTGTTATGCCTGTCGGTGAACTCGAAGCTCTGTAGCGAGGGTTCATCCGGCAAGGCCAAGAGACTATGTGTATTGCCCGATTATTATTCGGGAGGTTTTACGTGACGGCTTATTGTTGCCTATTTGCACGGAGTGCTTGAATTGCCTCCCTTTTATTTTCTTCCAGCCGAGTGTTGAACACTCGGTGATCTCGTAAAAGGCTTACCCGTGCCTGGTACCCCTTCCGCTGTTGGGACCACGAGGATTCAAAACACCTGCTAGCTTTGCTCGTGCTAGTAGCGTGTTCTTATTTTACTGGTTAACCTATATAAGTAGTTTACAAGGTCCAGTTTGTCCAGGTGCAAGGGCAGAACTGGGGTCTTCAGGTCCGCCCGAACGATCGTTTACTATCCTAGTAGACGTATTGTTGTGGGAACATCCTAACTACATCTGTAGCTAGAGTTCACGTGGGATTTCCAACACCACAACTGGTGCCGCGACCCGGGAACAGATTGTGACCATTGTGAACTGTTTGTATGGCCTTCCAGTTTACGAGCTACCAAGAGAAGAAGAACAAGAAAAAGACAAGAAACATGGCGAAAGGACAACCGACGGTACCAGTTACGCCTGCCAAGTCTGGCGGGGCTCGCAACGAGAGTTCAAGCCCGGCTGCGCGCTTTGCAGCCGGCACCGAGCTTTCAGTGAGCTTCGACGACGAAGCAGACATCGGTCCTGACGCCCACGATTATGAAGATTACGAAGACAAGACGCCGGCTCCAGAGCCAGGCGCAGCGACGCCGGAAACGGCCACGCTATCATCGGGACGACCAGGTCCCTTTCGAGGAACCTCGCCGACGAGCTCGATGATGTTGCGGGACCGGAACCGGCCTATGATGATTATGACGATGGGACCGAGGGTTCTAAGCCTTCGGTGACGAGTGCAAAGCATTTCAGCACTGCTGAAGGCACCTCGCCCACCTAAAAACGGTGATACACCAGCCGCCAAGCGCGTTTTTCGACCGCGTACAAGCGCTGATGCAGAATGATGAGTGGATGCAGCTGTTCAAGCCCATCCCCAAGAAAAAGGCCGACTGGCCTGCGCTTGCGCAGGAACTTCAATACCCAGTCAACTCGGTTTCGACTAGTCAAGTTGCCGAGGATTCAGTTTCGCTACTGTTGTCGCTGGGGTTCGAGAACGAGACGTACCCATCAACGATGTCGCTCCAGGATTGGAGTCCACATGAAGCCGGAGCTGCTCTCCAGAAATGGAAGAAGAAGCTTCGGAAGGCGTTTGGCGCCGTTAGCATCAATGCCGGAAAGCAGCCTGTGAGTCGACCGATGATTCAAGATGAAGATCCGTCTAAGATTCCACTGCCGCCGACGCCCCAACGACTCGTTCGTACTCCTCCGACCAAGCGTGGAGCTGAGCGTGGTGCCTTTGGCACTACCGAAGCTTCACCTTACTTTCAAGACTCGCACATGGTTACGCCACGTTCGGAGAGCCGTATGCAACCGTATTTACGCAAGTAAGGAGAGTTTGGTCGGCCGCGAGGGGATGTCGACCCCCCAAG
>NW_003302602.1:3736-5278 GCF_000142945.1 Phytophthora infestans T30-4 | reverse complement strand
CCAGTAAAGAGGTACCCAAAACCTACAACCCTCAATACGCCCCTTAATGCGGATACGCCTTGATGCTGAGAGTAGCCGTCAGGTCCAAATGGCGAGGTCCTGGGACCGCCTTTGTTACGATGTCCACCAGTATCGCGGAAGTCTCGCGATACTCGAGCTTCACTTCGCCACGCTTGACTTCGCCATGGATGTGGAGTACTTGATGTTGATGTGCTTGGCGCGACCGTGGTTAACTGGGTATTTCGTCATCTTAATGCACAACTGATTGTCTTCTCGGATTGTGAGCTCGGGTCCAGTATTGTTGGTAGCCGCCAAAATCTCGCAAAGCGGGCGAAGCCACTTTCCTTTTTGAATCGCCAGGCTGAGCCTTGATATACAGGCACGGGTCGAGGGCTGTAAATGATCATCACTAACTCTAGGCAGTCAAAGTCACCGTCGAGTTCGACGCCTTCGAGAACCTTATTAAATACGAGATCCTTCATGATAACATACAAGAACGCCGTCACCACGTCCAGTAGGTTAAGCGGCCAGCCAAAGTATTTGGCCAAAGCGATCACCATGCACAACATCACGTACTTAATCACCGACGATAATGTCTCGGTGCAGTCGATTCCGTACTTCTGCTTGAAACCATTGATCCATCCGCTTTGCGCTTGATCTTGAACACCCACTTTGTGCCGACGGCACGCTGTCCGTTAGACAACTTAGCAGCGCGGAACACATCACGAAGACGCATTGACACAAGATCAGCACGAATTGTCTTGCGCCAGTGCACTTAGTCTGGGCCGCTCGTCGCTTCTCAAAATGTCGACTGCCCGATAAAATCATAGATGCTTCCACCGCGTTGACACTTGAACGTCAAAAAAACTGGAAATGTTCATTTCGCCACCGTCAAACACTACTTGGAGGTTTCCGTGCTTGTTAATCTGTGGTACCGAAAGCAAGCTCTTGCTCGTGCCCAAAATATACCGAGCGCTGTTAATCTCGCTGATCTGCCACTCTCGAGATCAGATGACGGCGCACTCCACTGCATTACTCGAATCGCCTCCATGTTTATGGCGTCCAGGGCCAAGTGCCCTCCCAAGGCCTGCATAAAGGCAGCGTCCATACCAGCTTGCTCTTCCTCGGAATCGTTAGCTTTGCTCGGATACTCCCTCCGCGTGGCAGCTTCTTCGCCTCTGTTTTCTCTCTCATCACGACCATCTGATCCAACAGACTCATCCTCCAGATAGCTCACCAGCCGCTAACACGCTCACGTCACTTGCGCCAACAACAGCTCGGTCATCGTCCTCAGCACCCCACACCTTCTTCGCCTGCACTCGCAATGTCGTTAGCGGTCGCGTTGCTGTCTTCGCCGCATGTGCCCCCGCTAGCAGCCACTGTCTCATCGACCGGTGGGGTTATCTCCTCGATGTCTGACTCGCTGCTCGAGTCGAACATCTGCTCGACCGTGTTCGCCGACAGCATAATAGACGTGTCGATTAGAGATGCCGCTACCGTCTCGTCAGCTGCGATCTCTACGCCAATTGCACTATCGCCGTC
>NW_003302602.1:0-3007 GCF_000142945.1 Phytophthora infestans T30-4 | reverse complement strand
AGCCACATGAGATTACGGATAATTAGGTTGTTGACTACACGAAACCACGACGTACTAGGTTGAACGACGCCTACAAAGCACGCGACACCAAGAAGCACTATCTTTGCGGCCACCTCATCTCCAACAAACCATGCCACTCCGCCGCGTAGCGGCGGCGAACGGCTAGTCTTACCCCCCTACTGGAGTCTGGTGTCTGTCTGTCAGTCCGTCCGTAACGGGCTAGGGTTAATTAATGTAACGCAAATATGGGCGTTCTACTGGCTGCCGAGCGCAGCGAAGGCGGCCTCGATTCGCTAAAAAGCTGTCGAGCGCAGCGAAGGCGGCCCCCATTGGCTAAAATCGGTATTGTGTTTTGTACACGTTATATGTGGACTACACATCGTACTTAAAAGCACCGCTTAAATTTCATTTTGCTCTCATTTTCAGCTGCGGTCTGCAAGGCCACGCAAAGGGCGCTGCCTGTGTACGCGTTAGTTAGCATAATTAAAAGGCGCCGATAAGCACACACGTACTATATCGTCGTAGAAGCTGAAGAAAAAATTTATAGGCCCTGGTGACTTATATTTTGGCCTCAATCGAAACTTTAGTACTTATTGAGTTTAGAATGATGTTTTAGGCTTCGTAGTACTGCTGTACTAATTTAACTTACAAAACTGTTTTGCGTAGTACTATTATCAAGGCATTTCATATTTTTGCTTGCAGTCATTTGTAGTAGTAGTACACATAATAATTATATCAGCGTTTAATAATAAATAACAGTTGTATTACTATTTTTAATAATGTGAAAACTTTAAAATATGACTATCGTGGCTTACACCCCTGCACCTCACACTGCCCCCGGGAAAAAGTATCATCTTCCTTTGTATTTGCGCGCGTAGTGTGCGACCTTCAGATATTATGTGAACTTTCCAACAATATACGTTGTGTACATCAAACAATATACGTTGTGTACATCAAACAAAATGGGAACAGCGTTTGTGATTATGCTGGCGCGGATGCACATGTCTAAGCAAGGACACGAAACACGATGGAATACCGACCTACACTATGTACACGATGGGATAGAAGATGTTATTAAAAAAAGGTAAAAAAACCTGTTCAGAAAATATATTTAAAAATATTTTAATTAATTTAAAAAAAACTACAAAACAAAAACCTAATTTTATTTTATTTAAATCAATTGATAATTTATTACCTAAATTAAAAGCTATTAGTATCCCTAATAAAAAAAGAAATAAAAAAAAAAAAAAAGATCGTTATTTTTTAATGCTTTTAAATGAAGATAAACAAATTAAAAAATCAGTATCTTGGTTACTTTTAAATACAAATTTAAAAAATTTAACAAGTGAAATTATTCAAACTTCAAAAAATAAAAGTAAAACAATTAATACAAAAAAACAATATTATAAAAATATTAAAAAATTAAAATTTAATCTTATTTTTGATTAAATTATTAAAATTATTTATCAATCGTCGTTCTGTCAAAGCAAGGAGCCTTCATGCGGCAATCTTCGGCTCTGACGGCGAGATGAGTGATGAGTCCTTGCCGCCGAGTGATCGCCACTCCTCGCGGCCTTCATCGAAGGATTCCGGTGACGGGACGAGTTCTGCCTCTGCGCCGGCTTCGGGGAAGCAGCAGCATCGCAAACGTCGTGCCTCGTCGAGTCCTACAGGTCATCGGTCGAAGCGATCCAAGAAGCACAAGAAACACAAGAAGCATCACAAGACGCACCGACCCCACAAGCATCGACAGCTTCCGTTGACTCCTGATCCAGCTCCGGCTCAATCCATTCCGGCTGCTCCTTCGCCGAGTAGGCTCCCGGCTGTATCGATTCTCTCTCAGCCGAGTTCGACTGCTTCACGTCCGGCTTTGGTCGCACTACCCAGCGCTCTTACACTCCCGCTGGCGACGTTACGGACTCGAGCCTCGCAAGCGGTGTCCAAGGATTGTCGCTTGACTCTTCACATGGCTCAACTCCGCGAGGTACCATTCATGCATTTCGGCTCAGCCCGTTGTTGGAATGCATTATTGGATACACTGAGCGGAGGGGTGCAGATGGAGCTCGTAGGAGGCAAGAGTCGTGTGCCACCTACGCCGTGTTCTCTTGACGGCATTCGAGCTTTAATGGCCGTTTTCGACCCGAGCCATCCTTGTCAGCGTCTTCGGCGGATGCTCCCTGAGCTTCCTTTCTTCTTTTCTCCGTCGATACTGGAGGAAGCTCGGCGGTGTTTGGCTTCTCAGACCCGACCTCGAACTTTGATGCAAGCTCTTGGAGATATGTGGGTAAAGCTTCGTGGCGACAGTCCCTTGGACTCGGCGGGGAGGCCCATCCAGACAGATGGCCAAATCACCCGCTACTTCGTAGCTCTCTATGAGCGTCGTCATTGGATCGTCGAGTCGAGTGTGTTGATGGGTCTCCATCCTGACGTCAACCCGGCTGCCACGCCCGCTCAGCTTGCTGAGGTGTATGAGCTGTGGCTGGTGTACAAGCGTGAACGCAAGCGTCGTAGTGACACTCTGCGATCTTTGGTTGTCGCTGTCTACGATCAGCTTTACTCGGCGGTCACTCAGAAACTCGGCGATGAACCTGCTCCTCTGGTGGACGCAGAGGTTTATTTCGACCCGTCCGTCCCCCATTATTCTCCTGTTAACCTTTCGTGGGTTCCTTCCGGGAGAGACTGGGTCCAATGTGCTCATGATGTGGATCTAGCCGAGCCCTGGCGGGCTTGGTGGCTAACTGACCCGGCGGTCCACCCGTATAACACCAGCTTCCGCGCTCGAAACGTGGACTTCTTGGTTTTCGCTCCGCGCGGTATGGATCCTCAGGTTGTCTGAAATACTTACCGTCGATAAGTTCTACTTGTTATGGCCTTTCCGCCTGGTAAGTTATCGAAAATCCAAACTACCATCGTGTAGCAGCGGCGCTCGGCTTGTGTGTAATACACTTACAGCACTAAAACTCAAACTGGCTTCGTTAAAAATTCTATTTTACTGGATTTTGCGATT
>NW_003302601.1:39875-40971 GCF_000142945.1 Phytophthora infestans T30-4 | reverse complement strand
TGAGTGGCGTGTGTACCAGAGGATGATGTGGCCGGGAGAGACTTTTGCAGATTTTGCTGCCGGATTACGGGCAGTCACGGGCCAGAACCACGTCAGTGAACATACCCTACTGGCACAGTTCTATCGCAATCTGGACAAGACGACGAGGATGTTGGTGAAGCAGGAACCGGCGCCTACAACGCTGGAGCAGGCAGTGGACAAGGCGACGGCTATCGACGACCCGATCGAGAGCGTAGCGCGCGGGATGGTGAACATTGGCCAGCCCTGGGCGACGGCAACGAACGCGTTTGCGGTGCCTATGGACGGTGCGACAGGGAGAGTTGCGATTATTCCAGGCGTTGGCACGGGAGCGGTATCGATGGCGGACATGTTAGCGGCACAGACGGGTACGGAAGGTGCGGAGATAGCATACTTCACCAACCCACAGGGCGTTTATACAAGTTCACAGGCACATGGGACGTCCCTGAGGGCAGGTTCTGGAACGGCAGGTATTGGCAGCCGTCAACGCGCAATCAGACGAGGACCCGAAGTGATGATCGCTCAAGTGGGAAGCGGCACAGCGGATACAGCAGTAAGAAGGCGAAGGTCGGACTGTTGCAGGTGGCGACCGAGTCGAGTGAAGAGTCAGAACCCGAGGAAGCAGCACCGTCCCCGAAGCAGAAGAAACGGAAGGCCTCAGTGCGGCAAGCGACCGGTAGGGATCGGCCGACGACAGTAAACAGTGACGAGCGACGAAGTTGGGAACCCATCAGGTGCTTTGCCTGTGGTGGCGAGGGCCACATGGCATGGGAATGTACGATCGCAGAAGCAAAGGCTCGTAACGACGCGTATCTAGCGGCCCGCGCTGAAGCGGAAGCGAAGAAGGCGGAAAACGAGAAACGGGCGTAGTCGGGGGACGACTGCGTCCGGTAGAGAACTCGATTCCCCGGACGACGGCGCCAAGAGAGGTAGAGGGTGATGAGCAGACGGTAACAGTGAACAGCAACAATACTGACGGGGGCAACGAGGCATAGGTGGAGGCGGCTCGAGCTCATTTGAAGACAGAACTGACGGAGAGGAGCGCCGACCAGGCGCGCAGGAACGTTGTGATGGTGAC
>NW_003302601.1:0-3450 GCF_000142945.1 Phytophthora infestans T30-4 | reverse complement strand
GGGTATATTTTGACCTCGTCCCATATACAGATATAAAGGAATTTGTATGGGTTTTCAATTAAGTCCGGATATCTTGGCGCGGGTTCGGGGTGGTAACAACGACATGCCAGTGTGTATAGTACGGATTCTCCAACATAAAGGAGGGTTTATGTAGTACATGGAGACGATCATATGCAATTATGCTGTATAAATAAACATAAGATATGCACTGTTTATTGATTGGCCTATCATTGTGTTGTTGCATACGTCCAGCAGCGGTGAGTTCATTTATTTTAGCCAGTTACAAGGAAGATCAAGTACCGTATCAATTGATTGCTCCTTGCATAAACATGTACGACCTCACGCAGACGGCGCAACCACTCCTCCTCCTCCTCCACCGCTTCATCATCTTCTTCGCTCGACTCCCCAGCACCAGCCCCAGCACTCGCTCCGCTCTCGCCTACCTGCTGCTTGCGTCTCCGCTTCTTGCCTGGCCTCGACGCTGGCGGTCGTTCACGTGCCCTGTGCTCTTGCAGTAGGTCGCGCGGAATGTCGTTGCCGTTGTTCCAATCAGCATGCCAAATGCTGAAGCACGTACTGACCCTGCCCTCACGCGGAACGTTGCATAGGTATTTACTAATTTAAAAACGAGTTAGCCAAAGCTTATGGTAAGGGTACCAAGCGAGCTACGCACCGTTTGTTCCCGTTCGAGCACTCCGGGCTGAAGTATTTCGTTAACTTGCGTGGCTTGACCTTGTAGATGACGTAGACTTTGCATGATCGGTGGCGTCGCCTCACACCCTGCTCGCAATCGACAGTATCTGGGCTTTCTTCTAAACAATGTCCGTCGATAGCTGACGATGCGCTTCCTTGTAGCTGTGTTGAATCTGCTCTTGCCGGCGAGGGGGCAGTTCTATCTTGCGCAGATGTCGCTTGCTGCACCAATACAGTCAAGCCCACCATAAGTTAGTTGTTATGTTTGACGACTGCTGAAGCAGATGAGGTTATGTTGACTGGTCAACATTTGACTTACCTCAATCTCGTCAAACGCTTCGATTGAATCTACTGCCAGTAGCTGCTCCATCAAATCCTCGAAAAACGAGAAGTGTTTTGGCGGGCGCCTGTTGTTCACCTTTCGATAGTGTCGATGAACGATAAACGCGCTCACAAGCGCCATGTCCAGAAGCCCCAGAGACAAAGTCTTGTGATACTCGCGTGTTTTGTAGCAAAGTTGCACGCTGTAACGTTGTAACCGGAGTTGATCATGGACGTCGACTCCACCCATCCAGCGGTGGTAGTCGCGAACAAGCTCTGGAGCCGGCACCGGCGTCATTTCACCGTGGATGCGTCTCACTAGAATATAAATACAATTAGTGCTTACTACCAAATAGGAATCCAATGCATGTAGTACGTACTCACGGCTCCTGTTTGGCGGTTTCCCCCACTTGAGAGCAGGTGCACCGGGTTACGGTCCATCCGCATGGCAGCAGTTAGTTGTGGAAACATCTCGTTTTGAGCCAGCTTGATAGTACCTTGCGGAGGCACCAGTACCTCGCGACTGCTCACATTTTGTTTCTTTTTCGTAGTGATCACTCCAGCGGCGTAGGCTGATCTATCCGTCTGTATCGTCCCCGTTAGATACATCCGATAATGAAGCAGCTCCAGCGCTAGCTTGACCGACGTGTAGAAACGGTCGGTGACGACTAATCTCCATGGAGACGTCGGTGACGGAGATAAGAGAGCTTTCATGTTTCAAAGTACAGCCGCTTCTCCAGTGTTGTTATCCTTTGGAACAGGAGTTTGTAGATGTGGCTTCGCCCCGCAATAAATCTCAATTCTAGCAGGCAAACACATCAACAGAGACGATTATGTTAATATTATGTTGTATCAACAGATGGCGCAGGCTTCTTATGTTGGACAAGTCCACATAAGTACTTGGGCCAAAAAAAAAGGCAAGCCGAAGCTTGCCTCAAGTTACCTCATGCAGTACGCGGTCTTGGCACACGCAGCAACAAACACCTTCGTCCCCCACTTGTGGGGCTTGTCCTTGTTGAAGATCCTCATGGGATTGTATCGCGAGCGCGAAGGCAGTGTTGCTTCATCGAAGCTGATGACTGGGGGAGCTCTGTATCCACGAGCGAATGTTCGCTGTAGCACATCGAGCACCGGTCGAATCTTCCACGCTCGGTCCGTACGGGCTTGTGGCGACTTATTGCTCGAAAAGTGTAGATATCCCATGATATAAAAAAACGATTCTTTCCCATCACGAGACTGAAGCGGTTTGACGGTAGAACTCCAACTTTCTTCATTGACCAATGCGCTGCAATGCCTTTCCGGATGGGGACCAACATACGTGCAATCAGCAATGCCATAACTTGAAGGACCTCGTAAGTTTGTATTTCTTCAACTGCTGACAACCGCCGTCTGATCTCAGCAAGATCTTCTGCTTCACCACCACTACGCTGTTGCTGTCTGCGAATTGAGCGGGCCCTCGTAGGGATTGACTGAGTATGATAGCGGTTGCTTTCGACAGCAATTTGGGACCAAATCTTCGGCGGCAGGAAAAAGAAGAGCAATGCCAGCGGATCGTCCCCAGGCGTAGCACGCTGTCACTTGGTCCGTATGGCCATCATACAACCCAGCATACGTGGGGTCAGGTCCAAATTTAGTCGCGTCTAGATACAACACACAAGGACAAAAATATGGTTAGCCTTTATGTTAACTCAGAAACAAAATGAAAGGATTATGTTGGATTCGGCCAACATAACGTACCATACTCCCAGCCATCGGTACGCATTGCAGTTATCAGTGGTGCGTTCTTCGCTGCGGATAACCACGCCGTGTTTGGAAGCTCCTCGATGTCGTGGTCCGAATCTTCATCTGTCAGCTCTCCAATGTCCCAGTCACCGTCCCAACTATCGTCATCAGCATCCTCTTCGTCTTCAGGTTCCTCACGAAGCTCTGGGTCCTCGTCGGAGTTGAGTCCGGTGCATTCGTCAGCTCCTTCGTCCATAAAGTTAGGGTCTGTGTCAATAACACACGCAGGTACACTGTGCACAACGTCTGCTTCGTAAACACTCTCGTCTTCGTCACCTTGCATTCTATGTTCACCATATATCACGTACGTTGGATATTATGTTAGACATGTTGTCAGCCACAATCCTTCTAGGTTGGATAAACGAACAAAACGCACCGTGTCATCGTCGCCATCGCTGTCTTCTGTAGGAGAGCGCGGGGATGGTCTCTTGGCGGCACTTGAGTACTACGCTTCCTTTTTCGCACGGAATCGGAGTAGCTAACGGATACCGACTGTTGGCAGGAGCGAGTCTCACGCTCAAACCTGTCGCGCGCTTCTGTCCCTCCGCTCGGGCTGTTCACTCCTCGATCCTATCGGGTGCTCACCGCTCTCCTTCGAATGCTGGTCGGAGCTCATTCGCCGCGGCTGAACTGGATGGTGAGGAAACAACTTAA
>NW_003302600.1:3603-6976 GCF_000142945.1 Phytophthora infestans T30-4 | reverse complement strand
CTACACTCCGCTGCCTGTCTAGATCTGTCGGTGGATATATGTCTGTATAGATATATCTATATATGTATATGTATATACCTATGTAGATAGCTATACATCTGTATGTATATATGTATATATATATATATATATGTATATATATCTGTAGATATATAGCCCTAGATCTATAGATATGTACATATATATATATATCTCCACATATATGTATATATATATATATATATATATATATATATATATATATATATATATATATATATATATATATATATATATATATATATATATATATATATATATATATATATATATATATATATATATATATATATATATATATATATATATATATATATATATATATATATATATAGATCTATATATACATATATATATATATCTATATATATATATATATATATATATATATATATATATATATATATATATATATATATATATATATATATATATATATATATATATATATATATATATATATATATATATATATATATATATATATATATATATATATATACATATATATATATATATATATATATATATAGAGATGTATATAGATATATATATATATATATATATATATAGATATATATATATATAGATATATATATAGATATATATAGATGTAGAGATATATATATATATATATATATATATATATATATATATATATATATATATATATATATATATATATCTATATATATATATATATATGTAGATATATATATAGATATGTAGCTATCTATATACACATATATCTAGCTACATATATGGAGGCCGAGATATATGCTCGAGAGGAGACATATATACTGCGCGAGAGGAGGCCGAGAAAGCTGCTCGAGAAGAGGTCGAGAAAGCTGCGCGAGAGGAGGCCGAGAAAGAGGTTGCGAGCAGTCATACAGCTGCTGAAGACGACATGAAGCCGGTATCTGGACAGGGGCACATTAAGGCAATCGATGGTGCCACGGAAATCACTGTCGAAAATGGCACAGCGGATGCCCAATACTGCGATTCGTGACGCCGGCGGGACCGTACTACACAAAGTAAACCTCAATGAAACCAATCAGGAACTCACATTGCGTACGTTTACATTTGTGTTGCTTGTTAAGTTGCTGCGTATGTTGTTGGTTATGTTGCTAACTATGTTGCTGACTATGTTGCTTATGTGTTGCTTCATATGTTGCTACAAATATTTTTGCTTTATTGTTAAAGGCTCGGGATCTGAAAGAAAGCACACAAAAAACGGGTTCATTCCCAGATCGACGAGCCAGAAATGAGTACAGACCCCGACAGCTAAGAAGACTTGTAAAAGCACAGATCCCGTTCCCAAGCCAATTGCGCAAGTCCACACAGCTCGCAAGCCTACACGTCGAATGAAAACTTGACAAATTCGGGAAACCATGAAGAAATCCCACACATCAGTGACAAATTATGTGCCGGAGCTCCCGAAGAAAGCATTTAAAGACTGGAGTGAGTTCAATGACATACTGTCGGATTACGCGGCGAAGAACTACTTGTGTTACCGTGTTAGAAGCTCGGAAACCCGGGCCAAGTACAACAGGTACATGAACTCATTGTTTGATTATATTTGTGTTTTCTTATATTATGTATGAGTGTATGATTTATTGTAGCCGGCATAGCTTTCATTAAAGATGACGCACAGTTTTAAGCGGATGTGGTGCACTCACGGATCGTCACAAGAATCCCGCGGCAAAGGCCGCCGTGACTACGATTTACGCTTTACCGGTTGTGAAGCAGGTTTCCTCGTTCGCTCTGAGCGTGTCGTCGTGGATGGTCAAGCCACATGGCAAGTGATCGCTGCACCAGGAACGGAGGTGAGTCTCTGTTTAAGTACCCTGTTAGAAAGAGATATTAATATCTGATTGATTCACAGATATCGCTACACAACCACAAGACCAATAAAACAATCTACGACTCGTATCGTGGGGCGAAGTCAATGCCACTCACCCCGCAAGTCCGCCAAGAACTTGGTCTTTTGACCGAGATGAAGACGCGCACGGCTGACATTAATCGATACTTGTCGGACAAGCTAGGTGGGTGCTACTATTAGGCCACTTGCAGTTGTATATTTATTCTGACGTATTTTTTCAATTTAATGATAATTTTTATATGATTTCGGATACAGATATGGTGCTTACGCCTCAGCTGACAAGAAATCTTGTGCGACAAGTGCTCGGCGAGTCGAGTACTGAGAGATCCAAGGTTATCCTGGGCAATTTTGCCGACGAGGATAGTGGTAATGATGTACTTCTCGTCCAGGATCAGCTTGATATTACTTGCATCATTGCGATGCAATCGTCAATTCAGAAGACATGCTTCGAGACCTGGGGAGACAGCTTGGTCATGGACTGGACACATGGAACCAACAATCTGGGGTACCATTTAGGTATGTCCAACTCAGTTGTTTGTAGTTCTGATGAAAAAAACATTAAAAAATTAACTAAATGTGTCACCGTTCTATAGGCAGTCTTGTTGCAACATCAGCAACGGGAAGAGGAATTCCAGTTATTGATTTCCTTGCTCTTGATCAGAAGGCAGCTACGATGAAGTACATCATCGAATTTTTCAAGCGGAAAAACCCGACTTGGCGCAGTGTTCAAAGTGTCGTCATCGATAAGGACTTTGTCGAATGGCGGGTTCTTGAGAAAGCTTTCCCGAACGCTAAGATACTTCTGTGTCAATTTCACGCGTTGACGTATTGGCGGAAGGTCTGCCGACGTCCCAAATATGATCTGAAGATGGCTCAAAGAGATGCGATGGAGACTGCCTTTGCGAAATTGATTTATTGGTAAGAATTTTTAATGTTGTGTTGCTTTCTGTGTTGCTTATTTTATTTATTACCTATGTCTCCAGCAACTTACAGTCTAAGTTTGACGCTGAAGTAGACGTGTTTACCCGGAGGTGTGAAGAAGAGTGCCCCAAGCTGCTGGAGTATTTTCAAAGAAACTGGAAACCATGTAGTTCCATGTGGGCAAACCACGCTCGAGGAAAATTCTTCACTGCTGGTAATACGACGACCAACCGCATCGAGTCTAATTGGAATCAGGTAAAGCTGCTCCTTGGGAAGAAACCGCGAATAGACTTCACGATTAGTGGTGTATTGGCACACCAGTCAACGGGTTATTCGACAGCAGATCGCTGCCATGCGCAAGCACTCGACTACTAATCGCCAACCAGTTCGGGTCCCCCATGATTCTTTCTCGTTTTGGCGAAGCCCATGAAGCGACGACACGCTAGCGGAAAAGTGCAGGGACAGATGGGATTATTTTCATGGTGATATTGGGCTCAAATCACTTTTCCAGAACGAGCTAAAGAGACGAGC
>NW_003302600.1:0-1154 GCF_000142945.1 Phytophthora infestans T30-4 | reverse complement strand
GAGACTCAGAATTATTTCTGAACGATTCTTTCGCAAGCCCTGAAAGTGGACAACTCGATCCAACCAAGCTCGATTCGAATTAGTGAAATGCTACCGGATCAAGCTCTGCCTAGCCACCCTTAATGGAATAGAATAAAGGCTGTTTGGTTTTGCATCACAACGAAATAGATTAACGTGCTTCACTTTTAACGCTGACTCACTAGTGCCTATCAAGCATTATATTGCAGCACTCCTCCAGCATCAAACTGTATGACATCACGTAGCCTCAGTCCAAAGCGACGGCCCCAACTGCAACTGCTAGGCGTGTTGCATCACCTTTCTCTTCGGCGAGCATT
This sequence comes from Phytophthora infestans T30-4, assembly GCF_000142945.1. NCBI lineage: Eukaryota > Oomycota > Peronosporomycetes > Peronosporales > Peronosporaceae > Phytophthora > Phytophthora infestans. Next base: position 819 of record NW_003302600.1, on the reverse strand, counting down.
GAGGCGAGCTCATCCCGAGCTTGTATTAGCTTCTCCGAGTGATGAGTCAGCATCTGCAACTTCTCTTCCATGCGTTGAATTTGGCGGAGTTTAGAGCGTAATAGCTCATTGCACAACCTCGAATTGTGAGCTCGAGAGTAGCTATGGCGTGTGGCAGGAGGGGATGGAGGCGCTAGGGGCGTTAGATCTCCACTAGCGGTGCTGGTACAAGCGCCTGCATCTGTGTTGTCTTGATTCATTTATCTCTCAAGTCTCTTTGTTTCGATCGAATCGTCGCAGAATGTGCCTTCTCCTAACTCAAATTTTGTCAAAGTGGAATCGTAAGTTTCGAGGTTTCTGAAATATATCACGAATAGATTACGATCGACCCTTCTAGAGTTGCTTCTTGTGGCACTCGTTGTGGTGCTATAAGCCCATTGTGTTGCTGCAAGAGCTGTCGTGACGTTGTACTTGTGTTGTAGGAACGCCATTCCGCTCGACTAGACGACTCTGTAGTTGTAACTCGCCATACGCACACTTCCTCCATCCTCACGGATTTGAGCTTTATCCATCGCTTCAAGATGTCCGCATACAGGCACCATATACGTCACACGCCCCAGATGGCCAGTCAGTCGCGACGCCACGCCGATAGGCAGACATCACTCCATGAGTGCACATGCCAGTGACAGAGCGCTGGCAATTGTCGCCGTCCCACCACTCTTTTCGTTCTTGTCTCCGTCACACTCTTCGAAAGTCTTATTAATAGGTCGACACACAACGCCCTATTCTGCCTTTGGGCCGGTCGACCCCGACAGCAATCGCCATTCACCGAAACAACCT
>NW_003302599.1:2777-5441 GCF_000142945.1 Phytophthora infestans T30-4 | reverse complement strand
TCCGCTTACTTCCGATTACATAACCCGAGTAATAACAATATATCATAAATGTATGATAATTTGATAGTAATAGTACTGATTTTGATACTAAATATTAATAGTAGCGCAGTTTTTATTTAAAAGTTAACATAATATTCAAATATTAACTCAAAGATTGGAAAAATATTAGATCGGTCGTAGAGCTCAAACGAAAGTGTAACGGGGTACGTAGCCCTAAGTGTACCCTGGTTACATGAAGTGTGACACTTCACACGTCAGGTGTATGACACGTCATACACCGGGATATTTGGTACAAGGTACCAGCCAACCATTGGTCAAACGACGTTGCATTTCTATAGGTAGCTTATAGTTTGTATTAAACCCAAACTTAACCTACCTATAAATATACTCAGTTTACAATCTACCTTATTTAGGTCACTTCGCTCTCTTTAAATAAAGAGGGGACCTGTGAACTGCCGTTCACTGAGAGTTTGTATACTCTCGGAAGATAACTCCCTCTAGCGCAAGGTGCTGTGACCCCGTCACACTTGGTAGCACTCGTAGTCAATCCACGCCACCGCGGGTAGACTACCTGAACCTCTCCGAAGTTCGTTGCCATGGATAGGAACGACTTCTCCCATATGAACGACTCTCAGTTCGAGTCGGTTCGGAAGATGGCAGGCATCATCCGGATGGAGGCCCTGCAGAGCCTGGTGGTGTCAACACCGGCTGAGCAGCTCGAGCGCGTCAATGCGTTCGACGCGTACGAGCAGGGCCTCATCGCGCATGTGCGGGAGAACCTTCAGGCTCCGGCGGCGGAAGCAAATTCGCCTCATGCGAAGCCAATACGGCGGAAGGTTAAGCCGTATGAAGGGAAGGAAGGCGAGAACCTTCACTTCTGGGTCCGAGAAGTAGAGCTCGCGATGGACGCGGCTCTGATCTCGACCGAGCAACTTCGTGCTGCTTTTGCACTCTCCAACCTTAGCAGCCGTGCTAAGAGTTGGATGTACACACGGGAGGCAGCATCCCCTGGATGTTTCACATCCTGGGATCAGCTGTGTGAACAGCTCCGAGCCGCGTTCCTCCCGGCGAACTACGAGAACCGCCAGCGTTCGCGCTTCCTCTCGTGCAAACAAGGGAGGCGTGAGCTGCATGAGTACGTCCAAGAAATACGGGAGCTCACGGCGTCCCTAGTGGGAAACCCACTCAGCGCACACATCAAGATGACTGTGTTCATGGACGGCCTTCGAGTGGGCCCCGCACGCACTCAGCTGTTCCAGGTGCAGTCAAGCACCCTTGAAGAGGCGATTCAAGTGACTCTTCAAGAAGAGTACAGCCATCGCCAGGCGCGTACGCCGGCCTCAGCATGGCCTGGGAGGTCCTTGTCGGCTCCCGGTCGAACAAGCCCCAACGGACCAGTTCCCATGGAACTCGGGTCCGCCGAACAGCGTGACATCCGCTGCTTCGGCTGCGGGGAGATGGGCCACTTCAAGCGCGACTGTCCTGTGGAAAGACTCTGCAGACGACCCTTTCCCTAGCCGTCCACAAGGGTCGCTGGCAGAAGCCAGGATCCCGGGGACAGGGGAACGCTGGGAACCAGTAGGGGCGGGGCGCCCTACTGGGGAAGAACTAAGTCCTGTGATGGTGCGCGGGTGGCGCGTACCACGGGACTAGCCCTGGAGAGTTCTTGGCATTCTTGAAATGCGGGAGAGGCAGGCGGCAGTTACAGGAATGGGTTACGGGGATATGATCCTTTTCTTTAGAATCCTGTATCGATTCTGGGGCGTCGAAGAATTTTGCCAGCCGCCCGAGACGTTTGTCTGCCAACGCCAACCAGTTGTTCGATGCTTGGGAGAGAAAAACAGAGGGCACGGAGACGGTGCAGTGCGACTGGCCGACGGGAAGGTCGTCACTGTTCCCAACGTCCAAGTGGATCTGGCCGTCAAGTTTGAAGACTTTGACAGCCTCGAACAGTTCACTGGTCTTGACATGGATCCATACTATATGATCCTGGGCATGCCCTGGCTTGAGAAGCACGAGCCCTGGATCGACTGGCGAGGCAAGTCAATCGGTGCCAGCCGCCCTGCGCCGTCCGACCGAGCATTGGTGAGTCATGTCCCCACCTCTGTCAGGACCCGGGGCGCCCGCAAGGGCTGCCAGGGTACCAAAGCATTCGACAGATGCTTGGGAGTCGTCGACGTATATGACGACTCCGAGGATGCTTTGATGGTGGCAGTGCCCAGAAGAGGCGCTGGCCAAGTGGGTAACTTAGGTCCACAGGCGGCTAACTTATTTCCGCAGACAGCTGCAGCTGTCACGAACACTGAGAACAGCGTGTTCAGAGTGGGTAACACAGTGCCACACGCGGTCGCCCAGACCTTAACTGAAGAGGAAGGCGTTGAGCACGCTTCCTGTGTGGATAACACAGTGCCACACGCGGTCGCCCAGACCTTTTCTGAAGAGGAAGGCGTCGAACACGCTTCCTGTGTGGGTACCACAGTACCACACGAGGCCACGAGTGCCTCGGATGTCGTAGCAACACCATTTCTAGACGTAGTCAGCAAAGCTCCACGTCACGGTCGCCGTCGTCAACGACGTCCCCGCCGCCTCAAGTCGGATCCGAACTTCGTTCCGATCGACGTCGCTTCAAGCGACTCGGAGTCCAGGGCCCGGGCTCCTCCGACA
>NW_003302599.1:0-1847 GCF_000142945.1 Phytophthora infestans T30-4 | reverse complement strand
GTTGGGAATTGCGAATCTAGTGTTGGTAGTGATAACTGGATAATACATTGGCCAGATCCTACAACCTAGTAAGCTTTTCCTTTACTTGTGCAGATCGACGGGTTAGCCGAATTTACTACTTGGTCGGTTATACCCTAGAGGCTCTCAACTCTCAAGATCCCGTCACAGGAGGCGGCAAGTACGACGCAAAGGAACGCAAAGGCAAGGGACACACCCGCAAGGCAACCCTACGGCCAGATCCACGATCTAGGCCCCGGATCCATAAGCTCGAATATTCGCTTAGGATTCGGAACAATCCACGGACGCAGAGTGAAGATTTTCCACTGCTGCTCCACCCCATCCCCACGTCTCGCCAAGACACTCAAGCTTCACCACTTGAACTCTTCGGAAGTTACCGAGAGAGCAAGATCCCGCCCTACCGACGGGTACACAAGGTGAGGAAAGTTCAGCAGAACACGGATCATCGGGGGACCCCCTCCGTTAGTCGGTGTCTGGGCGCAGTTGGTAAGTTGGATCTGGCAATCTCGCAGATTTTACTGATCCCGCTACACCACAATCGTGCGCGTGCCCGGATCTTTTGGTGACTCGGGATTTCACCGTGAGTCCCAAGAAGATGCTCAAGTGAAGATTAAGCCAGGGGAAGAGGCGTCGTCGGAAGTCGGATCGACGAAGACGCTGCTGAATGAAACAAGATCCGCGGATCGATGGAGTTTTGGGAGGAACTCTGTCGACGGAAGAGAGGTGGATCCGGATCCGGATCTAGAAGAAAAACCTCTCTATCCTCCCCAGGTCCCCTCGGGGACCCCTGCGGATCTTGACGCAAGTCAAGATCCGCTAACAAAACAAGAAAAAGTGAAGGCGAAACGGTATGCATTTGCAGATTCACCGGTTAAGCCAACACCGTACCTAAACCCAACCCCGCTAGTCGAAGAAACGAGAAAGAAGACGAAAACGAGTAAGACTACGCGGAAGAAGATGCAAGCTCCGCAGTCGGAAGGAGACCAAGCTGGATCGAGGTCAAGCTGGTCAGACAAGGATCTCGAGTTTTTGTATCGCCACCAAGCTTTACGCGACTTCCTGCATCAAGATCCTGTCATGCAGATCCTGAATCCACGACAGATCGAAGATCCAAGGGAACCGGTGAGAGCACCAACAAAAACGGCGAACAAGTTGGTGGCAGTCAAGGATCTATTACGTTTGCTTACGGAGTCCGGCATCGTAGCTGGTGTGTTCGACGCAGAGGGTATCTTCGAGCTAGACCTGGATCTCATAGTATCCGCGACGCGGGACCTCTTTGCCAGAGTTAAGTCCATCACCGGAGAAAGGTCGCGCACTATGGATCCAGTGTCGTCGCCGAGGATCAGCCAAGCTGCGTCCTCGAACTACGAATCCGCCGCTGAGGATGAGTCAGACACGTCGTCCGAGCCACGACGCATGACTTTAGGACCCTCCGGGGCATCCATGCTAGAAGCGCGGGCGAGAATCCGGGGACAGGAAGTCCCTGTGAACGTAAAGACTCAGGCTCCAGTACGCCCTACCCGTGATCTGATACAATCCAGCCAGGATCGAGCCAGATCCGGCAAGAAGCCAGTGGGGTTATCGTCAGATCGGGCTTAAGGTAATCGCCGCACAAACCCTGACTCGCCAGTGGACCAGACGGCCACAGGTTCTTCCGACACTTCCTCGGTCACCCTGCAGCGACACTTCGAAGCTGCGATGAGTCGGTTTCTGGCCGAGCAGGGTATGAAAGCGCCCGTGCCACCAGCGCAAGTGCTCCACGAACATGGAGCACGAGACGTGGAGATGGAGTCAGTGGAGGAAGACAACTCCCATGATGAGTTCGACCC
>NW_003302598.1:4832-6211 GCF_000142945.1 Phytophthora infestans T30-4 | reverse complement strand
TCCGCGTGCTGTAATTCTTGGTTTCTACTCTATATGATAAGATTCTACTCTACCGCTGCTGCAATGGGAGCATTGATCCACATCGCAAACGACCTTAGCAACTAATAATTTGGGGACTGATATCACTTCAACAGGGCAAATGGGATCACATCCATTGGCGTTGCATTCCTTACAGCTGCCACTTCAATTTTCTACGCTACACAGTCCAACGCCGGCTTACTACGTTTTTCTACTTTTCTCGAGCATTCAGTTTGATTTTACTTGTCCTTCGACTTGTCGGTGGCGTCCGACTTGGCCTCCTTCGATGCCTTCGACTCCGTCTTGCTCTCCTTCTTGACCGACTTGACGTCGGCAGAGTCAGTCGCAGACCTCTTCTGACCATTCGCAGTTGCAGACTCTTTCTCACCACCAGTAGCACCGACACTTGCTGTGGCCGACTCATACCCAAATAAGCCTGGGTACCCGTAGCTAGAGTAGCCGTAGCCGCCATAACTGGGGTAGCCGTAAGAAGAGTAGTAGTCCGGGTAGTCTCCATTTCCATTGCCATACCCACCATCCAGGGCATGGGGAAATAATATAATATCAATACTATTGATATTATATTGACGGAATAACATATTATTGCTACTGTCACATTTCAGTTTAATACAAAATGTTGTATAGTACAATTGTATTGTACCGTGTCCAACCGTTTGAGCGCTGACCGTCACACACCAACCATTCCTCATCGGCCTCTAGTCAGTATTGTGCTCCTCAGCTTCAGTACGAAGCTTATTCCCAAATTCGCCCACCAAGCACCAGACAACCCCATCACCACCACCTCATGACGTCGCGCCAGCTCTGTAGTTTTTTCTACGTGGACCTTGGCGAAGGTCTATTCGAATGCAAGAAGTGCGGGTGTAGCCGCAAACAAAGCGCTGGTACGGGCTATAGTAACCTTCTTGGCCACCTTGGCACCAAGCACGCCGGCTACGTGGAGGAGTATGCCGAGCTTCAGGCCGCATCTACCGCAACGATTGACACGTTCGGATTTGTCGACGATGCGACGCTAAACATCTACTTGTGGATGAGGTGGATTATCCAGCGGAACCTGCCGATCACGGAGGTAGAGAACAAGCTAGCACGCGACGTGGTGAAGATGAAGCCGACAACTGTCAAGACAATGAAGCTCTACATGCGCTTTGTAGCCGGCAAAGTTGGCCAGGCAATCGCATCTGAAATGGGCGAGTCATTTGCCCTGATGTTCGACGGCTGGACGTGTACTTCGTTACACTTCCTTGTGCATATTTGCCGTGTACGTGGCGAATGGAGCGCGATACCAGCGGCTCAAATCCCTGTCCTCAATGGACGGAAGCCAGACAGCCGATGCACACTGTGAC
>NW_003302598.1:0-3110 GCF_000142945.1 Phytophthora infestans T30-4 | reverse complement strand
TACCCCACCATTGTTCCGCCCGAATTTGGTCGTTTCGGGGGTAGTTAGCGGTTGGCCGTTTGCCTCCCCCACATTATGACGAGTAGTAATCAGGGTAGTAGTCGTTGCCGTGACCGTAGTAGTCGTCGGAGTCGCCTCCATAGCTATTATAGCTGTAGCTGTAGCCGCTACCATAGCCCTTGTAGTCGTCGCCGCTACCGTATCCGTAGCCTTTGTGCGTGTAGTCACTTTGCTTATAATCATCGTGGCCGTAGCTATCGCGGCCACAGTCATCGTGACCATAGTCATCATGACCATAGCCGTGGTGGTCGTGGTTGTGACCATAATCGTCTTTGCCGTAGCTGTAGTCGGAAGACTCGGTAGCCTTGGTGTCCTTATAATCGGTAGCCTTGGCGTCCTTACCGTCCAGGCGACGACGGTAGTAGCGCGAGTGGTCCTTCTTGTCGTGGTGGTGGTGTTTCTTGCGGTCGTGGTCGTGCTTGTGCTGGCTGTGGCCGTAGTCCTTGTAAGACCCGAGTTGACGACGTGGGGGCATTCTATTAGCAGCGTCAGTCGCATGCAGAATAGAAGCAGCGACACACAGGCCCACTATGGCGACAAATTTGGAGTGCATCTTGTTGGGCAGTTGCAAAACTAGTTGATGGAGCTGGAGGTTGGTTGTCGAGTGTCAGGGAGGAAGCGAGATGACAAGTGAGAGAGCGAGGAGGCTAGTCCGATCGAGCTGCGGTCTGGGCGTTGATGTTGCATCAGCCATCGTGGTCACCCCTCGTCGTGGCATTGTCTTTCTTCGCTCGCTGTGATTGATCGAGAAGACGATGAGAGAGAAGCGTTGAGAGAATGAGTCGAGTCAACAATAAGTGATAGACTGCAAACTGTAGTTATGCAGACATCACGGACTAGGAGAAGTATATTAGACGTATTTTGAGAATGCACGATCACACGAATACTTACACAATCTAATACTTCGAGGTACTATTATTGCAACAAGAAAAAGCAACAGCGGACTCTTGTATTACTTTATCAGCAAATGTTGGACTACTACATCAACTCAACTTCAATTCCTTCAGTGACTTCTACTACTACTACTACTACAACTACTACGACGACGACTTGCCACAACAGCTACTACTACGGCCACTTCCGCTACTACTACTACTACGGCTACTGCCACTACTACTAGTGCCACTACTACTACTACTACTACTACTACTACTCAAACAAGGGCAACTTGTCGATAGGCTCTCTACGTACACGACTCCACTAGCAGAGCACTGCATAGAGAGAGAAATGAATGCACTGATGGGTCTTACTTGTATATGACACAAGGTTTGTTTTGCAAACTCACGCAGATTGACAGTGATTGCACGTCCGCGTGCTGTAATTCTTGGTTTCTACTCTATATCGTTAGATTCTACTCTACCGCTGCTGCAATCGGAGCATTGATCTACATCGCAAACGACTTTAGCAACTGATAATTCGGGGACACATGTCACTTTAACATGGTAAAGCGATCACATCCATTGACTTTGTATTCCTCACACCTGCCACTTTAGTTTTCTACGCTACACAGTTCAACGCGGGCTTACAACGTCTTTCACCCATATACTACTTTTCTCACACGGTTTCAGCTTGATTTTACTTGTCATTCGACTTGTCGGTGGCGTCCGACTTGGTCTCCTTCGACGCCTTTGACTCCGTCTTGCTCTCCTTCTTGACCGACTTGACGTCGGCAGCGTCCGTAGACACAGTCGCAGACTCCTTCTGACCATTCGCAGTCGCAGACTCTTTTTCGCCACCAGTAGCACCGACACTCGCTGTGGCCGACTCATAACCAAAGTAGCCCGGGTACCCGAAGTAGGAGTAGCCGTAGCCGCCGTAACTTGGGTAGCCGTAGGAAGAGAAGTAGTCCGGGTAGTATCCATTTCCATTGCCATACCCACCATTGTACGACGAAAGTGGGATTATCGTCAGATCGGGCTCAAGGTAATCGCCTCACGGATCCGGTCTCGCCACTGGACCAGACAGCCACAGGCTCTTCCGACACTTCCTCGGGCACCCTGCAGCGACACTTCGAAGCTGCGATGAGTCGTTTCCTGGCCGAACAGGGTATGAGAGCGCCCGTATCACAAGTGCCAGTGCTCCACGAACATGGAGCACGAGATGTGGAGATGGAGTCAGTGGAGGGAGACAACTCCCATGATGAGTTCGACCCAGATGATCGGGAGGCCCATCCCCGTCGTCAGCGGTGGTAGCAACAGCCGCAGCCGGGGCAGGTGGATCGTCCATGATCCAGAGGGTACGGATCTCAGCCATATCGGATCTAAAGGAGTTCACGGGCAAGGATCAAGATGAGGACCGAGCGAGAACATGGATCAGCAAGGTCAAGTCGGCCCTCATGAGAGATCAAGCGTCGGATGCCGAGAAATGTCTGACTTTTGCGGATCTGCTAGCGGGGCCAGCCAGGAATTGGTATCGGCAGCTGGGTAGATCCACCAGGAACAAGTGGCCGGATCTGCTGCGCAGTTTCCAAACCCAGTACGGTGGATTGGGGGTGTCGGTGGCACGACAATACTACCACGCTCGCCGCAGATGGGACGAATCCCCGCTGGAATATCTGCATCGACTAAATGTGGCCGGTCTGCGGGCCAAGTTGACGATCAAGGATGGGGGATCCAAGGTACTACGGGAACACGTGGATCAAATCCATCATCGAGACGTTGGGAGATGTGGATCTGGCCGACAGGCTGACCCTGTTACGTCTTCCAGACGCAGATGAGCTTGAAGAAGTGCTGCGGGCTGTGGATCGCGCGAAACATCGCCATAAGAAGGCGGCGGTTGGATCCGGCAAGTATCGCCAAAACGCTCCGACACCCACGGCCCCAGCTCGACGCGTCCACCAAGTCACGGCGCCCGACTCAGGAACTGAATCGGGATCCGATGGTTCGGACTCCGACCCAGAGGATTACCCCCGAGTCTGTCTCACTGCGCCCAACGATCGTACAGTGAAGACCGGAGACAACTCCCGCACTGGCGATACCGTACCTGGGGACCGTGGGATGTACAGATCCCGAGATCTCATGGACGGGATAGGACAAATCAGGTGCTCGCAG
>NW_003302597.1:3887-6829 GCF_000142945.1 Phytophthora infestans T30-4 | reverse complement strand
GTTACTTGCTTACACTATAGTGTTGAGGAAGCTCGCAATAGGACGACTGAGTCTTAGGTTTAAGGAAAATCAACTCTGACTTTATTTTAGGACCAAGGCCACAGCCCTGGCCACTCAAATACACGTCATAGTCCACTTGGCTAATAATGGGTCTGGCTCTCCATATATCAGCCAATGGCATGACAGCATTTCAGCACACGCTAGTCGTGTGCTGATGCACCTACTTATGTAAAGAAATCTACCTACTTATGTAATGGAGGGGCCCATTACATTACCCCCCCTCTGAAAGTTGCACTTACGCAACATAAGCACTGATGAAGAACATTGGAGAAGACGGCTGGAACGGCGGAGACAGCGGCGACACTCACGACATCAAGCCACTGGCGTATCAACAAGAGACACCACGCTCGGCAGCGAGCGTGCAGAGCGAGAAGCCATCTCAGACAACAGCTTGGAGGCCACCGTCGCTGGCGCTGGTGTCGACACACGTGGGCTTCGAGGCGCCAGGTGAGGTTCTGGTGGAGTGAAGTTTGAATCTTTGGAATTGTCCTGAGGCGCATCAAAATCTCTGCGACGTCGTGTCCGAGCTGGTAACGGAGCATGCTCACGCGCAGTACGCGTGAGTTCGATTCCCACGGAGTCCAAACTCTGCGACAAGTGCACGAGCGAGTGTTTTTTCTGCAAGGAAACGCTGGCACGATGATCACCACAGACGCAAAGACTGAGCGCTGACTGGAGACTTCCGTGTGCTTGGAGATACGCTCATCGTGGAAAGTCCACGATGTTCTAGCAGACACGAGGATCACGAAGACAGCGCACGAGGTACTTGAGACTGCGAATACGGGGACGACAACGACTTCACTCAGTTGACTGAGCGACGATGTGCGACTGCACAGCGTACGAAGAAGTATCTTGTAGACCCAGGCGACTGCGACGTCGAAGTATAGGTGACCTGCGAGCTGGGGTTTCACTCGTCGTCGTGGAACCTCGCGTCACTCACGCCGCACTCACTCACTCACTCACTCGCTCTCACTCACTCACTCACTCACTCACTTACTCACTCACTTGTTCAGTCGGCTTACTCACCAAGTGGCTCAGCGGTACAGTGCCGAGATCTCGTGTAGCTGGTCACCGGTTCGATCCCGGCGTCAACTCCAGTTTTCTTCTTAATCATCATGGCGAGCGCCTCCGTGTACCCGCGGAGGCTGGTCGCCTTCTTCACCGCGGATATCAGCACCCGGCTCACTCACGCTTCGGAACGTGAGTGCCTTCTCGTATTTGTTCACGATGTCGGGAACGTCTTCCCGCAAACGACTGCGCGGCTCCCAAGTATCTTCACCTGGGGGGAGTCCCAGCCAACGCACGCGATAGTGTTGTTCCTTGTCCCGCAGGGCGCGACCCTGTGGAAACGCTTCAGTGTGACCGTCACGGGTACCATGACACTGGCGAAAGTCGTGGTCGACGATTCGCTCAACGATCCAACGCTGAGCGCCCGAAGAGTCGATCAAAGGAGGAGGACCATCTCGCTGGAAAGTTGCCGCGTCACTCGAGGACAAATCAGCGTCCGGGATCTCGGACGGATGGTATTTTTTTTAAACGTCCGACGTAGAACGTCGGATGTAGCCGTAGTGTCGAAGGAATATCCAGAGTGTAAGCGTCACCAATGGTCTTGATCACCGTAAACGGCCCAATAAAGCGCGGCGCGAGTTTGTTCGCGCCGAGGCTGATAACCGCAGAGTTTCTGATACCTTCAGTCGACAGGAGCACTCGTTCGCCTGTCGTAAACGTGGCTGTGTTCTTGCGGCCAGCCTTATCAGCGTTCTCCTTCTGCTTGTCCACTGCGTCCTGCAGTGCGTCACGAACATAGCGGGTGACCGCTTGGCGCTGTAGTACGAAGTCGGAGACGACTGCGGAGTCGATTGGTCGCGCCGCATGCTTCGGCGCGTAGCTAGCTGGCGCAAGTGGGCTCGATGCGGAGCGTGTCACTGCGTTGACCGACGTGGGAACAGGGGATACACTCGAGATATCATTTGCAACCGGTGTATGTACCGGTTGACCCAGTACCGGTGTAGCCGCCGGAGACATCGCAGATGGAGTAGACGGCTTGTCGGCAGCTTCTTCCCCACCCAGAGTGGAGACACACGGCGCTGTGGGATGGCCCACGGCGAGGAGAGCAGGGACACGCGGGTGTCGCGCGTTATTAACGAAGAAGGGCGTCAGCCCAGTCGACGCGTGTACCGCGTTGTTCAGAGCGAACTCGGCCAGTGGCAGAAACGAGCTCCAGCTGGAGAACGACGTCGCGTAGCTTCGAAGGACGTCTTCGAGGACGCGATTTACGCGCTCCGTCTGGCCGTCCGTTTCCGGATGGGCTGCTGTGGACATCATTAGCTTCGAGCCCAGTAGCTCGAAGAGCTTTGACCAGAAGGCCGACGTGAAGCGCGGGTCGCGGTCGGAGACGATAGATTCGGGAAGGCCATGATGACGGAAGACAGCATCGAGGAAGTGCACCGCGGTATCTGCCGCGGTGATCGCATCCGACACCGGAATCAGGTGAACCATCTTGCTGAAGCGGTCTACGAATACCAAGACACCTGATCGTCCTTTAGCATCGGGTGGGAGCCCGAAGATGAAGTCCATCGACACCGAGCGCCAGGCCTCGGTGGCCACTGGTAGAGGACGCAAGGGAGCCTGCGAAGACGAGGCAGGTTTCACGCGCTGGCAGGTCTCGCAGGTGCGCACCCACTTACGCACTCATTTGTACACATGGTGGCCAATAAAAGTCGCGTGACACAGCGCAATGTCTTCTCGCGACCGAGATGAGCGCCCAGCGGGGGCATCATGAACTCATGGATAATCGTGAGCGCAGAATCGGGTCGTTAGGACACGACACTGGGGCATCAAATTGTCCAAGTTGTACCCACACTCTTCTCAGACAAATCGTG
>NW_003302597.1:0-1538 GCF_000142945.1 Phytophthora infestans T30-4 | reverse complement strand
CTGCCTCGCCAGGCGGGTTTGCAAGCTCGAGTGTTCGTCGGCGGCCAGAGGTACCTTCCACATACTCAAGCACGCAGACAGACTCCGTCGGTGAGCTGTCACTTGGTACGGGCTCTCGGCGAGGTTTCAGCCGACGCCGCTTCGACTTCCTCTTTCGCCGCCTCGAGTGCGAACTCGAGGATACTGAGTCGCTCTCGCTGGACGAGATGTCACCCCCCTCTAGCGGGAGCCCCTGCTCGACCGCGGTAGTGTTCGGCGGGAGCGCCAACTGCTCGACCACCGGCTCGTTCGTCTGCGGGAGCCCCTGCTCGACCGCCATCTCGTTCGTCTGCGGGAGCCCCTGCTCGACCGCCGTCTCGTACATCTGCGGGAGCCCCTGCTCGACCGCCAGTTGGTCTTCATCCCCGCGTCGCCGCGGGGACTCGTCAGCTAACAGCACTGCGCAAGCCGTGCAGAGAGGGCCATCGCTCACTCTGTGCACAACGTGCGTCGTGGATGACCGGTCCACGACGGTGACGTGAGGCCAATCCTTTTGGGCGACCAGGAGGTGCGTGAACACCTCGCTCACATCATAATCACTGCGGCGCTTGACCGACCGGGCCAACCAGTCAATCTCTGGTTGATAGCGCGTAAGCCACGGCATACCCAGGATGCAGTCAAACGCGTAATTCATCTCAATGACGAGGAAGTCGTCGTTGCTTCGGAAACCGTCGAACGTGTACGGAAGGGTAATCTCGCGCCGCGCGACGCGGCGTGATTTCCCATCGGCCAACTTGACAGCGACCTCCCCTCTACCTTTGCGGACAGTGATGTCCGACGGGAGTACCGACAAGCACGACGCGCGGAAGAAGTTGTTGGTCACTCCTGAATCAAGGAGCGCTCGCAGAGGTCGCCGGGCACCGGCGACATGAAGATTGACAATGATCAATCTTGAATCGCTCGGCGTGGTGGTGGCATGAAAGTGTGCATGCAGCACAGGAGGGCTAGGAGGTTGGGTTGCCACCGGGGGACCCGGACCTCCATTCCAGCCAGTAGGGCGCCCCGCACCTACTGACCCTGGCCGTTTTTTGGCTGGTCAGAACTCACGGGCTCGGCATCGACATGCGCAAGCACTGGAGCTGGCGCGCGGCACTCCGCCGCGCGATGACCGACCTTCCGACAGCGGAAGCAGGTAAGAGAACGATTGTTCCGAGCACCGCTCCGACGCGGTGCATACGATGACGATTGCTCGTCGCATCGATAGCGTCGATGTCCATGGGCTCGGATGCAGAATCCCGAGCTGAAGGTGGTAGCGCGTGAGCGTATGACGCCGCAACCACGTAGTCCTCGCGTAGGGCGAGGGCGAATGCCTCTTCGAGCGTAGAGGGGTCCGATCTTTTAAGGCAGTAGCGCGTCATGTCTTCGCGCATACCGAACACGAATACATGAACCTGAGAGGCCATATCGATCGGCTTAGACACGATGCACGACGCGAGGTGTCGTGGCTTCTGGACGTAGTCGCGCATAGTCATCGTGCCTTGCCGAAGGCGAAGAAGTCT
>NW_003302596.1:3293-5758 GCF_000142945.1 Phytophthora infestans T30-4 | reverse complement strand
GGCGCTATCAGCTGCAGAGGAGCAATTGACCACGGGGGCTTCGTTCCAAGCACTGCAGACACTAATTCGTCGTTTGTTCCAGCCAACCTCGATAAAAGATCTTTTCGTCAGCGTATCCAGCACTTTTGCACAGATTGTACACGGTAGTGCAGCCGTCCTGTTCCTCTTCGACCCAAGCAGCAATGAACTGTGGACGCAACGTGAGGAGAATCAGTTGATACAAGTACCAGGCTCTCTGGGTATTGCTGGAAGTACACTAGCGAGTGGATCAACGTTAATCATCACGGACATATCAGCCGATCCACGCTTCCATCCCATGGTCGATCAGTTCGCCATGAACGGCTTACAACAGGATGATACCTCACACCTGATGAGTATCTCTCTACCAAATCTGAACTCCTCGAAGCCAACGCATAGCATGGTATCGTCAGCACTCGTCTCCTCTGATGGTAACATTCTAGGTTTCTTCTTTTTAAAACCTGATTTAACTGGCATTGTGTACGTTTAAACAGGGGCAGTATATGGCGTTCTTCAAGTGGCTTTCCCTACCTCGACTTTATCTCCAATCGACCGACGAATTCTTGTGACTCAAACGCAGCTTTATAGTAAAATCTGCTGCTGCTACGGTATGTTAAACTGAGCTTTTTTATCCACTTGAAACAGTGAAAATCCTGACGTGTTGTTGGGTACAGTGGAGCAGATAATGTTCGAGATGCTTCGCAATTGTCGTGACCGTGTTCGCGCTCGCGTCCCCGAGAAATTTATGAAATTATTCAAGCAGAATAAAAACTGGCGCAAATACTACACGTTGCTCGAGCGGAAAGCTGTCGAGTTGGAGACCAAGCTGCGTGACGTGCTGGAAGAGCGCGAGCAGCTCATCCAGTCGAAAAACGAGCTCCAGAAACGTCATCAACTCGTGAAGGACAAGCTCGAATCCAGCGAACAAAACTCGAAAAATGTGAGCAACCTGGTGGCAGATTGGAAAAAGAAGATGAGTAAATGGCAACAACTTCTGGACGACAAAGACCGAGCAATTGCTGACAAGACAAATGAGGTCGAGAAAGTGGAGAGAGAGTTTGAAGCATTTCGACGTGAGCGACGCAGTAAAGACTTGCAGAGTGTACTGAATTCACCTACACAACGCACTCACAGTGAAGCGTGTGACGAGTCCAAGTCTCTTAGCGATCGAGGTCAGCTCAGTCTTCTCCAAGCAGATAAAACCAGACTCAAGAGTCAACTGGTGCGTGCAGAAGCCGATAACCTGCTTCTCGTCAAAGCCATCAGCATTTCCCGCAGTCAACATGGAGAATTACCGAGAACAATCCAAGCAGAAGTGACGCGAGTAGCTACGCGAGTGTCACGCCGTGCCCCATCCGAAGCTTAAATCGTAAGAAAAGGCAATGCATACCGGTACTCCGGACGTTACTTGCTCAGTGTGAGAGTGTAGTCCGACGTCTCCTTGGACAACGCAGCACGGTAGCGATCTTGCAAGATCTCGGCCAACAGCTCGTGCGTTCCAAGCGCCTCCGTGACGCGAACGTCCACGTCTGTGTGTCTGGCACGGACGTCCTTAATGATCTCTTCGATGTCTCCTTTCTCGCCCGCGTGACGGCCATTGGAGAAGAACATTTTGGCACATACAACGATCCCCTTAGTCACGTTGTAGTGATCCAGCGCTACAGCCAGCAGAGGGTCGTTAAAGTCGTATTCGGCACCTTCACGACGCTCCATACACGCAGTACCGACGAGCTTCACACGCTGGTTGGTCTTCAGCAACTCACGCAGTTCGTTCGCTACAAACTCGCGTGACTCATGCACGTCACGACTCGGAGTACCGTGATCCACGACAAGCACCGTCACGTCTTCCTGCAACGTCGCAAAGTCCACAGCTTCGTGGATACGTTCCAGTAAAATCTGAGCCACACGAGTGTCGTGGCCGTCCACTAGACAGCCACCAATACGGACCGAGAGAGCAGCGGACGTTGACGAGACGGAGTCCCATACCTGATTCATCGTCTTGGGCAAGAACTCGGTCAACGTCGAGCTGTTCCCGAAAAACAGTGGGAGCACGACAACGTCGCTCGCACCTTCGCCACGTGTAGCCAGATGCTCGGTCAGCACCATCTCGAACGTCTTGGCTTTGAGTCCATTGAGTTCCTGAGGATCCACACGGTTCGAGAACCGGAAGCTGCATGGCACCACTGGTTGGCCCAGAGCACGACTCAGTCGGAAGCTGATCTGACGCAGGTCCAAGTACGGCTCGGCCCGTAGAGATCCGATGTTCACCAGCACCACTAGACGTTGAGTAGAAGAGACGATAGGATTGGTAGACTCTCCTTTAGCCAGTTTATCCTCCTCCAACACCTGCGCTAGGATACCTTCACGATATGTCGGATACAGTAACTGAACGCCCAGTTCCTCTTTGATCGGGTGATTGGCACAAATCTTGCTCTCGGCATAGAAAC
>NW_003302596.1:0-1921 GCF_000142945.1 Phytophthora infestans T30-4 | reverse complement strand
GCAGTTGACCGATATGTGTTGAGTCAGCGGATACCGTTGAGGCTTAAATTGAGCAGCATTGTATTGTTTTAATACTACAGCACATGTACACACACAGGTGTACATGTCAGACGAGGACCGAGGGCCTCCCTGTCTCGAAGACAGTCTTCGCAGTTCACTGCTCCGATGAGCTGACTTAGGCGCAATCTCTTGATATCAAAGTCGGTAGGCGCCCTTCGCGTGACAATCCAGACTAAGATTCGTAATTCGAGCCATCCCACATAACTCACAACGGAATTTGCTACCGGTTGTCGCTAGGCTCGTTGGTCAGCGCCATGTTCGATCCCGACCGGTGTCCGCAGATTAAACTCTCTTTTGAGGAGCGCGTAATGTACGACTACGCCGCGAGGAAATTCTTGCAAGACACTGTGGCTGAGCGGGCCAAATTTAACCCCAAGAAGATCGACCCGCAGCACTGGGCGTTCGTGAAGCGCCGAAAAGAGGTCAGCGTCTTCAACAGCGTACCAGGTTCGACGAACCCTTCGATCATCGTCATGGTCGGCACGGGTCTCATTGATGGTCGACTCGAAGACGTCATGGGCGGCTTGTACTGTGAGACAACGGACGAACTTCGCACTGCCAAAGTTCTACTAGGCTACGACCTCAAGGACGGATCGGTGCTTAACATACACGAACGTCGCACACCCGAAGACCCGTTCCGGTTTGCAGGTATCAAGTGGTTTGCCGGTAGGTGTGCGTGGGGGTTACTACACGACCGAGACGCACTGACCTACGAACGGATGGGTACCACAACGGATGCCCGTGGCCACGAACTTGCTTACCACACGCTACAGTCGATCAAGAGGCCAGAGTGGCCGTCCGAAGCCACGCCGGGAATGTTACGGCAGCACACTGCGTCCTGCTATCTCTACCGTCGACACAAGCGCACCAACAAGACAGAGGTCTTCCTTTGGGGATCGATTCTAAAGTTCGGATCTGCTCCGGAGAAGGCGATTCAGCTTGGTGTTGCCAGCACTTGGCTCAACGTCGTTCGTAGTCCAAAAGGTGGCCGAGCCAAGAACTTCAGCACGCTCATGGACGAAGCTGACAGCCATCAATGGTTGCCATCCAGGTACTGTAACTCGTTGCGTGTCATTTGCACCCGTACTTGCTGTCTCAACGCAAAGCTAACGTTGTATCTCCGTCCTGTCTTCCGCTGTAAAGTTCGACCTGCCACGTCTGCGCTCGGAAGCCAAAGTTGGGCTCGTATCCCCACTGTGCAGGGTGTCACCAGGTGCGTCCCTATTATTACTTTATGGTTGTCAATCAATGCTGTGTGGTTCTCACTTCGCCCTTGTTGACCATCAACAGACCGTGTGCAAGGACTGCTCCGAGCAGCATCATATTTTCCAGCTTAGTAAGTCCGGACGAGCCAAGAAGAGGCTGTTCTGTGTCGTGTGCGTCAAGAATGCCACCGGTAGGACCGACCTTAGTCGCAACCGAAACTTGTTAGCCTCGGGCTACGATATGAGCGAGTGCTCTACAAGCGGCACCCACAGTATAAGCAGCAGTAGTCGAAGCAGTCGTAGCGACAGCTTTTTCAGTCGCACGTTCAGCTTCAAGCGACCACCCGACCCGTTCCGTCCGCGCGTGTCTCCTTCAGACGACGAGGCACCGGATGAATTGGACCTCGATTGGTAAAGCAAGGCGTTAGGATGATGGCGCACTGGTACTACTTTGTACAAGGCTTCGTCTATGAACAGCTTATAGAAACTTAAATACAATAACAATTTCCCTCAATTCAATGATTTTACCTAATTTCATTATTATTATCGACTTGTATACTGGCGGTAGTACGAATGTGGTTTCGGCATCATATGTTGCAATACTCAACACAATTTTTTTAAAGTGTAGAGCAATGTGTAGCACGAACAAGTACACG
>NW_003302595.1:3772-5885 GCF_000142945.1 Phytophthora infestans T30-4 | reverse complement strand
GTAGCGCAAACAATCCCGGTGGGGTGTAGTAAGTCGAATCGTCTGTTCGGCAGTACTATTACTTTAGTGCCCCTGTCCAGGTATCGGTGCCAGCATGGTCTGTGCCAAGTTAGTGACCCTGCTGGGTCATATAAACTGATACATTCGAAGCGTAAAGCACAGTAAGCCAGCACGACGGACGCAAATGTACCGAGAAAGCGACAGTGATCCTATACATAGGTTTTTAGATATCACGAGCGCGTGGTATACACACTCATTAACGACCTCGCAATATATGCACGGATACATCAAATAGCACGCTGAGTTGATAAGTAGGCAGCAAAAGTACTTCATACAATGTACATGAGCGACGATTCAAATCAAGTCTTAGATATCTACGATCTGATAATCTGCCTACCGTTATGTGGCTTCGTATGCTCGTCATACATATCGGAGCCAGTAAATGTCACTCGAAAGGGTCTACGCCACTCTATCAGTCAGAATCTATGCAAATAAGTCAGTATGTGCGGCAGCTATGCAAGTATAATCAATGCATGCAAAAGATAGTGGAAACACCCTTCACTAATATCATAAAGAGCTCAGCAGAACAATTGCAACGCATAATATTGGTGTTTGTCGCGACTATCGGCAAAATCTACCTGTCCTAAAAGATACTTCGCGCAAGAAGCTGACTAAACCTTTCTCTAATAGACCGTCGCAGTCAATGATATGGTGTCGACTGCCTCACGGCGATGACGTGATAGATGATATTATGTTTGAGTAGACGTATTTATTCCAGCTAAACTGGGATTCCTCACCGGTCTATGCCAATGTGGATCATCACTGATACTGACATGTCTTCTGAACAGCATTTGTTAGCTTTGCATCGGGCACGCCTCCGATTCGTGTCATTTTGGGAGCTATGCGCTCAAATGCGATTATAGACAAAACCTTCACGGATAAGATGGTGCTCATCTTGCAGATCACGTTAAACCCTGGTCATATCTATCATAACATGTGAGCACTAAAGATACTGTGCGCGGTGTTGTTTTGGAGCGTAATATAAGTAGAACACAGTATACATGTACTATATGCTCCTTTGCTGTACGTAGAAACGCTCAGCCCACCGCAGCGCAGCGAAGGTGGTCAGCCCGCACTAAAACAAACCAACCCCGCCGTGTCTCTAAGGTCGCGCGAAAGCGGGGCGCCCCAACGCCTAGTTTTCCCGCCCTCTCTAAACTCGGTAAAGGGGGTTGGTTGTGTCGGTCGCTTGTGTCAAAACGTGCGCTGCAATCCCTGTCCTCCTGACTTGACTGCCTTTCCCATGTGCTACACTCCGGCCTTTTAAAGTATTGGGTCTTATCTATGTGACGGCGCCTACCTTCTGACTCGACCTAACTATGCCAAAACTACAAAATAGCAAAAACGCCACACAATTAACTCGCGTCCTGATCGGGCAATACCTGCCGACCTGCGACACTGACTGGATCTGTCGCACGATCAGACCGTCTATCGCCGTCGCGATTGGACGTAAGGTAAACATTTCTGACGAGCACGAAACGCATCGATTGGTTGCAAACAGCCAGGCGAGCTGCGCAGATACTTGATTATTGCGCAAAACCTGTCGTATGTACTCGGGCACAGTAACCCCTTTATTTTCTAAGAGCTCTCAATTGAGATATTTATTACTATTAATGTACACTTCACAGACCAGTATTTTGTAAGAGCTCTGCGATGTTATTTTCCACACACTTTTCAAAGTAAAGACGATATTAATAGTACTAGTATTATTAATATAAGCTTCACAGGCCGCAATTGTAAGAGCTCGGCGATGCTATTTTCCACAGACTTTCTAAAGCAGAGACGATAGTATATTTTAAATATTAAAGTAGCGCCTTCCGACCAGCGCTTTTTGTAGGGACTTTGCGAATATATATCATTTTCTTTACTTCACCAGGCACTCACCACTGCCACCGTGCATAGAAAGACGCGGCTTGCTACGTCATTGCCGGATCTGGCACGCCGCACCCCACCCGACCGAGAGCGTGCGCGCACGATAAATAGTTGTTCTAGATCACTTAGAATGGCATGTAACAGATGGTATAACCCTACAGGACCGATAACAAGAAATTCC
>NW_003302595.1:0-2254 GCF_000142945.1 Phytophthora infestans T30-4 | reverse complement strand
GCCATGCGGAAAGGCAGGTCAAAGCAGGAAGACAGGGAGTGCGACGGACGGATTGACAGACGGACGGACAGACAGACAGACCGACAGGCTACAAGGTTAGAAGCGGGGAGACTAGCGGTCTGGCCGCCCGCTCCGCGGACGCTAGGGCATGGTTGGTTGGTGTAGAGAGGTGGGCTTAGAGTTTCTACTTAGAGCGAATCTACATATAATATTTGTTTACTGTGATCTACTTATGTTACGCTCCAAAACAACACCGTACACAATATCCTTATCGCTCTCATGTTATGCCCCACTGTCCGCCTCCGGAGCGTGTACCGCTAGCATTTCTTAAAGTCACTTTTGGAAACATCACATATAAATATGTAGGCGTGACAGTTGGATGTTACAGATAGATACCCGCGTGATAGATCTAGATCGAATGCGTATTGTTGATCGTCATAGTAAAGGTAGACATGACCTGGGTTTAACGTGATCCGCAATATGTGCACCATCTTATCCTGGAAGCTTTTGTCTATAATCTCGTTTGAGCGCATTGCTCCCAAAATGACACGAATCGGAGGCGCGCGTGGTTGCAAAGCTAATATATGCTGTACGGAAGACGGGTCAGTATCAATGATGCTACGAAATATGCGTAGATCGGTGAGGAATCCCAGTGTAGCTAGAGTAAATACGCCTACTCACACATATTACCCATCTGCACGTCATCGCCGTGAGGCAGTCGACACATTTCATCGATTGCGACGGTCGAATAGAGCAATGTTAATCAGCTCCGCGCGCGAAGTATCTTTTAGGATATGTAGTATTTGCCGATGGTCGCCACAAACATCAATATTTGAAATTATTCTGCTGAGCTGTTTGTGATGTTACTGAAGGGTATTTCCACTATCTTCCGCATGCATTGATCTTACTTGCATAGCTGACGTACTTTCTGACTTATTTGTATAGCTACTGACTGATAGAGTGGCGTAAATCCTTTCCGACTGACATTATACTGGGTCCGATATGTACGACAAAAGGCCTCGTCCACATCGGACGAAGAGGCACCACTGCGTGCACATTCTTTTGACCGGCTGCAAACATACGAAGATATATGGCCGTAGGCAGAGTATCAGATCGTAGTGATGGTTAGACTTGAATTGAATAATAGTTCATGTACATTAGATGGAGTACTTTCGCTGCCTACTTATCAGCTCGGCGTGCTATTTGATGTGTCCGTGCATATATCGCAAGGTCGTTAATGAGTGTATTTGCCACGCACTCGTGATAGCCCAACCTATGTATGGGGTCACTGTTTCTTTATCGGGGCTTTTGCGTCGTCGTGCTAGCTTTCTGTGCTTACGCTATTGATGTATCAGTCTGTATAATCAAGCGCGTCACTAACTGGGCACAGGCCATTCCGCAGCGATACATGTATACTGAACGCGCGTCTCTCTTAGCAGTAGCCAACGCGATATATACGCGCGAGGTGGGTACACCTTATATTCATCCGCGACTCAACCGAGCTCTCATCTCGGCCATTAAGAACAGGACACTAAAATACAATATTGCGTTCAGACACATCGACTTGCCACGTTCATCTGTACGGTCTGCACTGTTACGCACTGGTAGTATCTATGCCAACAGCAGCTTATTCGTCGCACGAAGTTCCCACTCAATACTGTAGCTTAAATTTGTGAGCGCCAATTAGTGAAATATACGCTATAAGAGCTGATGGTACAGATAGCATGGTTTAGCGTGTGCCCATGTGAGCGAGTGTACGTGCCATCTACGGTGACGCGAATGCGGATAGGAACCACCAATTTGCAGCGGCTCACAATTGATTCCATGTCTAATTATTTTTTGAAGCGCGCTACGCTCTGTAGGTGCGTCAACACCATAGTCAGCTTACCGTATGTGCGGCCCCAAACCCCGCACCATCAGTCAGTATACAAAACTATACGGGGTAAGGGGCTATAAGAAATGTATATCCAATCACCTGCTCTTCTGCTGCTTCTTTTGCTCGATGTACTTGACGTTTCGGGCGGTCACATGCGATGGCGGCTGCGCCTCTTTATCTTCTTGGGGTACCAGTCAGGACCCATCGGCTTTCTAGACGTTAACAGGGTTTCCTGGGCGGCGCAACTTTGGTCGAATCAGGTGGTGGGGAGCTTTTCCTTCCCAGAACTTAACAGCCGTTTGAGTCCGGTTCTCGCAGGCCATTAACACGCCCCGCACGAATGCCTCGACCCGCTGATTGAAACGGAGTGGATAAACG